>NC_036872.1:5742527-6042527 GCF_002910315.2 Salvelinus sp. IW2-2015
GAGAAAGATAGCCAACAGAATCAGCCAGAGCCGGCCGCCAGGACAGGATCAGCCAGAGCCGTCGCCAGCCAGGATCAGCCAGAGCCGTCAGCCAGCCATGAGCAGGCCGAGCCGTTCCGCCAGATCGTGAGCGCCAGATCCGTCAGCCAGCCATGAGCAGCCAGATCCGTCAGCCAGCCATGAGCAGCCAGATCCGTCAGCCAGCCATGAGCAGCCAGATCCGTCAGCCAGCCATGAGCAGCCAGATCCGTCAGCCAGCCATGAGCAGCCAGATCCAGTCAGCCAGCCATGAGCAGCCAGATCCGTCAGCCAGCCATGAGCAGGCAGATCCGTCAGCCAGCCATGACAGGCAGATCCGTCAGCCAGCCATGAGCAGCCATATCCGTCAGCCAGCATGAGCAGCCAGATCCGTCAGCCAGCCATGAGCAGCCAGACCGTCAGCGCAGCCATGAGCAGCCAGATTCGTCAGCCAGCCATGAGCAGCCAGATCCGTCAGCCAGCCATGAGCTGCCGTCCCTCAGTCCGGAGCTGCCGTCCCTCAGTCCGGAGCTGCCGTTCCCTCAGGTCCGGAGCTGCCGTCTCCTCAGTCCGGAGCTGCCGTCCCTCAGTCCGGACTGCGCGTCCCTCAGTCCGGAGCTACCCCTCAGTCCGGAGCTACCCCTCAGTCCGGAGCTACCCATCCGTCCGGTGGCGCCCTCTGGGATGGTCTTCAGTCCGGGACTGGCTACAAGGGTCGCCGCTCCAGAGGCACCACCAAAGCGGGTATTGACAATGGTGGAGTGGGGGCCTCGTCCCGCGCCCGAGCCGCCGCCATGATGGGGGCCACCCCGGACCCTACCCTTCTGTTTCAGGTTCTGCGGCCGGAGTCCGCACCTTTGGGGGGGGGGTACTGTCACACCCTGGCCTTAGTATTCTTTGTTTTCTTTATTATTTTAGTTAGGTCAGGGTGTGACATGGGGAATGTATGTGTTTTTGTAGTGTCTAYGGTGGTTGTATGGTTTAGGGGGTTAAATAGAGTAGATGGGTTTGTGTTTAGTYTAGGTYTCTAGCTGTGTCTATGGTTGCCTGAATGGTTCTCAATCAGAGACAGATGTCATTAATTGTCTCTGATTGGGAGCCATATTTAAGGCAGCCATAGGCACTAGGTTAATGTGGGTAATTGTCTATGTCTATGTTCTATGTTGCATGTGTGCACTTAGTTCAGTTTAGCTTCACGATCGTTTGTTTTGTTCATTTTGTAAGTGTTTGTTTTTCCCTTCATTTAAAAAAGATGTATTTTTCACTTGCTGCGCCTTGGTCCTCTCTCTCTTATCAAGACGATCGTGACAGTTGTCAGTCTGCTAGGGACCTGTTTCTAATGTATTAAGTGTATATGTTTATCCTGTGTTACCATTTAGTTAGCTAGTAAATAAATAATTCAACCAATTTGTGTAGTACTGAATCATAAGTAAAGGTCTGGTTTTTGCAGACGGAAGGGTACGACTATTCAGAATGATTATATGATACGAGGTTATGATTAATAGGTTGACTGTTTATGGATGTGATAGGTAAAGACCTTTAAAGTTTAATTTGGGAGATGGTAACTCTAAAGAACTGCTCTCATTGTGCCCCAAATCCTAATGAGTTAATTGTTATATTATTAATTTAATCGGGTAACAATTAAACGTTGATTAGATAAATCAGATTAATGAAGTAAAGTCACATCAACAGGCTTCCTTCTTTTCACTGTGTCAATGAGGTTAGTATTGTGGAGTAATACCAATATTGTTTAACTTCTTATCGGCAGGTGGGACAGTAGCGTCCCACCTGGCCAACATCCGGCGAATTTGCAGAGCTCGAAATTCAAACTACAGTATTATAAATATTTCACTTTCATAAAATCACAAGTGTAATACATCAAAATAAAGCTTAACTTCTTGTTAAATCAGCCGCTGTGTCAGATTTCAATAAGTCTTTACGGCGAAAGCAAACCATGTGATTATCTGAAAACAGCGCCCCGCATACAAACACATGAAAAACATATTTCAACCACAGGTGCGACACGAAAGTCAGAAATAGCTATATAAAAAATTACCTTACCTTACCTTTGATGATCTTCTTCTGTTGGCGCTCCAAAAGGTCCTAGTTACATCACAAATGGTCCTTTTGTTCGATAATGTCCTTATTATTAAAACTCAGTTTAGCTGGCGCGCTTCAGTCAATAATCCACCCAGTTTCCCTCCATCAAAATGCATACAAAATGAATCCCTAACGTTACTAATAAACTTTTCCAAACAAGTCAAACAACGTTTATAATCAAACCTTAGTTACCCTAATATGTAAATAAACAATACAATTTAAGACGGAGAATCGTTGTCTTTACCGGAGAAAAATACCAAAGAAGGCGCTCTCTTCCACGCGCTTGGAAACACTACAGCCAAAATGGGAGCCACCTAGAAAAATTACAATTTCTGGCTCATTTTTCCAAAAACCAGCCTGAAACTCTTTCTAAAGAGTGTAGACATCTAGTGGAAGCCCTAGGAACTGCACTCTGGGATGACTTGGCCTTATAATAAAAGTGATAGCCATTGAAAATAGGGGTAGGCAGATTTTTTGGGGGGGGGAATGGTTTGTCCTCGGGGTTTTGCCTGCCATATCAGTTTTGTTATACTCACAGACATAGTTTTAACAGTTTTAGAAACTTTTGAGTTTTTTCTATCCAAATCTACCAATTTATATGCATATCCTAGCTTCTGAGCCTTAGTAACAGGCAGTTAACTTTGAGCACACTTTTCATCAGGAAGTCAAAATACTGCCCCCTACCCAAGAGAGGTTAATCCATCTTCAGTTTTATCCAATCACACCCATTAAACTCTGTAACTGTTTTAAATTCACCATTGGCCTCATGGTGAAATCCCTGAGCCGTTACCTTCCCCTTTGGCAACTGAGTTAGGAAGGACACCTGTATCTTTGTAGTGACTGGGTGTATTGATATACCATCCAAATAACTTCACCACGCTCAAAGGGATATTCAATGTCTGCTTTTTTTACCCATCTACCAATAGGTGCCCATCTTTGGTAGGCATTGGAAAACCTCCCTGATCTTTTTGAAAATAACTGCTCGATTGAGGGGCCTTACAGATAATTATATGTGTGGGGCACAGGGATATCACAATAAACACTATTATTACACAAAGAGTAAGTCCATGCAACTTATTATGTGACGTGTTAAGCAATGTTTTGATCCTGAATTAATTAAGGCTTGCCATAACAAAGGGGTTGAATATTTATTGACTCAAGACATTTCAGATTTTCATTTTTAATGTCAACTAACATAATTCCACCTTAACATTATAGGGTATTGTGTGAAGGCCAGTGACACAGTGAACAAAAAACAACTCAATTGAGTCAATTTTTTAATTCAGGTTGTATCACAACAAAATGTGGAAATATTCAAGCGATGTGAATACTTTTTGAATTCACAGTAAGTGAATTTGTCCAAACTGTTTTTTTCCCCTAAAATGTAAAAAGGAAGTGCTGTAATTTCTAAACAGTTCACCCGATAAAGATGAAAATACCCTCAAATGAAAACGGTCAGTCTGCATTTTAACCTCATACTAATAGTATTATTTCAAATCCAAAGTGCTGGAGTAAAGAGCCAAAACAACAAGAAAAAATATCACTGTCCAAATACTTTTGGACCTCACTGTATACCCTTCCTATTCCTCAACAGTGAAAAATCGAAAGAAGCACTTCCATTTATGCTTAGTGCCTTGATAATTGATTGGTTAATTTCCCTCTCCTCCTGTACCCATGTATTTAATCCTGATGGTGGTTGATTGAGTTGTAGACAGGAATT
This sequence comes from Salvelinus sp. IW2-2015, assembly GCF_002910315.2. Taxonomy (NCBI): domain Eukaryota; kingdom Metazoa; phylum Chordata; class Actinopteri; order Salmoniformes; family Salmonidae; genus Salvelinus; species Salvelinus sp. IW2-2015. The sequence goes on from NC_036872.1 coordinate 5,746,366, forward strand.
ATCATTTTCTCAAAGTAATTAATCAAGAAAAACATGCTGTTCAGTAATTGTCTGGGAAATAATATTGGCAATTAGATGTTTATGGCTGTTAATTAAGTACATGATTCAATTTGAAGCATTCATTGTGAACGAAGGGCACATCTAAATTCATGTATTTATGCTACTAAATTAGCAACTCAGAAAAGGCTGCTGCATTATGGGGATGTAGCTTGTCTGGTGCTGACAATCCTCTTATAAAGCTTTTTCTCTAATGTCTCAAGAAAAACACTAGATATGAGTTGGTCCTCAGAGAAGTGGGGCGGCAGGTAGCCTAGTGGTTAGAGCGTTGGACTAGTAACCGAAAGGTTGCAAGACCAAATTTTCGAGCTGACAAGGTAAATATCTGTCGTTCTGCCCTTGAACAAGGCATTTAACCCACTGTTCCTAGGCCATCATTGAAAATAAGAATTTGTTCTTAACTGACTTGCCTAGTTAAATAAAGGTTAAAAAAAAATGCTAGCTACTGTAAGTATTACCAAATAATTATGTGGCCCAAAAAGTAGGGTTAGTTTGGTGTTCATTTTCACAACAATATAAAATGGAGTCGCTTTTTGAAATGTTACATAAGGGATAATCAATATGGGCCTATGCGTTCTCTGGAAAATAATGTAAGACGCGCTAGCGGAGTGGCACTAACCTTCCACGTAGTTGCATTATTTTCCACAGAACGCATAGAGCCCCAAGTTGATTACCCCACTTATACCAGAGCTATAATTTTACACATTTGCTAGACATGTTTTCCTTTGCCGCTAGAAATGTGTTCAGAATCCAATGAAGTAGCTAGTAAGTTTACTAAATAGCTTCAGTGGTAGCCTTGGTAACTTGCTAGCTTTGCTAACCAAACCATCAATCCTAGCTTGCTATTATGCAAATCGACATTTTAACATGATATTCTTATGGAGACGCAGTGTTCATGGTACTGTTAGCAGGCATAGGTGTGTCTGTAGGGGCCAATGCAGCACGGCTTGGAACGCTGCTCGTCCAATCAACAAGCAGGATCAAAACAACCAGTTTTATAATATTACATTTGACATTTTATCCCTTTGCGACTTATTATTAGTGCATTATTGTTAAGATACCTTGGCGGGACAACCACATATCACAGGCATAGAAAGTACATTATTTTAAAAATATTATTCTAAAAATAATATAATTATACTATTATAAAACATTTTTATAAAGGATGATATTAGCTCATCCTCTTGGGCAGATTGAACCAAACAGCATCATCCAGTGTTGTGGTAAATTCTTTCACCTTGCTCAGGCACCAGAGGGCTCAAATAGGTATCATGGTGTCTGACCCTCCTTATTAAAGCGTCAAATCTGCTGATCCTCCGATCTAGTTTCAGTGAGAGCCTGTTGGCACTGTTTATCCTTTTCACATTTGAGATCCAAATATCTCTAATGGTCACCCCAGCATGAGTTTTTTTATGTGCTTGATGTCAGAATGCACTCACTGTTCCAAAATGTGACTGTTACTCAACAGGACAGTTAACCTGTTATGGCTGCAGCCCGACGTCAGCCCGACGCCGGTACACCTATGACAACATCCAGCTCAAGTGCAGGGCGCGAAATTCAAAATCTATTTTTTAAAAATATTTAACTTTCACACATTAACAAGTCCAATACAGCATTTTAAAGATAAACATCTTGTCAATCCAGCCAACATGTCCGATTTTTTTAATGTTTTACAGAGAAAACACCACATATATTTATGTTAGCTCACCACCAAATAAAAAAGGACAGACATTTTTCACAGCACAAGTAGGATGCAAGTAGAATGCGCAAGCCAACCTAACTAACCTAGAACCAACCTAAATAACCTAGAAAAAACTACCTCAGATGACAGTCCTATAACATGTTACACAATAAATCTATGTTTTGTTCAAAAAATGTGCATATTTTAGCTATAAATCAGTTTTACATTACTGCTACCATCATAGCTACAGTCAGAAATCGCACGGGAGTAGGCAGAGAAAATACAGACACCAACGTCAACTACTAATTACACATCATAAAACATTTCAGAACAATATATGGTGGATAGCTAATGAAAGAGAAAGTTCTTGTGAATAGAGCCAATATTTCCGATTTTTCAAGTGTTTTACAGCGAAAACACAATATATCGTCATATTAGCTTACTACAATAGCTAACATCACAACAGCATTGACTCAAGGCAAACGGTAGCATAGCACAGTTCGACAGATATATGAAAAAGCATCCCAAATTGGGTCCTTATCTTTGTTGATCTTCCATCAGAATGTTCTCCAAGGGGTCCTTTGTTCAGAAATGTCTTTATTTCGATCCAGAACGAACAATTTCCCTCTTGAATTAGCAAGCACACTGGCAGTGCGACGCTAACGTCTCCATCTTGAAAAAATTATTGCGTCGCATCACGTCTAAAGTCCAGAATACATTTCAATAATATAATTAAACTATATTGAAATAACATACTTTAGGATGATATTGTGACATGTATCAAATAAAATCGAAGCCAGAGATCATATTCACCTTTACAGAGTGTTTTCCAGGAGCCGAGTCCAGGTCCTACTTCGCGCCCAGAAAGAAAAATAAACTGCGCAACACTCACTCCAAGAGGTTGTGTTCAATCCCAGGACGAGATAATCAAGTGATTTCTTCTCTCACTTCCGCATGACACCCAGAGGAAGGCGTATGACGTGTTTCTACAGTCCTAAGTGACATGCCCTTTTATAGACAAGGGCTTGAAGAGCGACATCGATTTTGGAAATCTCACTTCCGGATAGGAAATGGGCTGTAAAAATAGTTCTGTTCCACTTAGAGAAATAATTAAAACGGTTTTAGAAACTAGAGACTGTTTTCTATCCAATAGTAATAATAATATGCATATTGTAAGAGCAAAAATTTATTAAGAGGCCGTTTGAAAATTTGCACATATTTTCCAGTTTTTCAATACGCCCCCTGCAGCCATAACAAGTTAACCCACGCTGCCTTCAGACCAAGACACGCTGCCTGCTAATTATCTATAGGCTATGTTTCAACTTGTCAATTTCAAAATATTTTCCAATAACTTTTATTTTCTAACAACAGTTTGAATTGAGGTGTGTCCTGCCTCCTGAATAATTCATATAATAAGAAGCCCATTTCACTGTTGCTGTCAATTTATGTTTGAGGCTTTACTGAGCCGGACCAACTTCTCTCTTCATTGAGAGCCTGAGCACTTCCCCAGTGTTTCCACAGATCAAGTATGAAGACATTGTGCATCTCTAGTCAGAACAGGCCTTGCACAAACTTTTTCCCCGTGGCACATTTTTAGGCTGGCGCCCAAATTGCCTTCATTGTTGTTTTCCTTACAAATAATAACTTTGGAGATTCCTCTCAAAGTAAGTGGCTTATTTTCTGTATATCGTGTTGTCGTTTCTACTGTAGCATACCGTATGTGTGTATGGAGCATAATGTATTTACTGTTTTATTCACATGTTTTGAAGTACTGGTGACAAATCATGCATTCTGATTCTTGCATAAATTGCAATGGACACATATGATGTTTGTAAAACACTTTTTTGAAGGTTATACTGATTATGATGAGCTAATTCTAAGCTATTTGTCATATGTAAGGCGCCATGTTTGTTGACATCATACAATGTCAGACCAAATATGTTATAACAAAATTATGTGAAGGGATAGTTCACGGGAATGACTTATGGTGCTTTCAAGACAACTCAGAATTCTTAAAAACACAGGGTCAAGTCATGACGTCAGTGATCTTCAGGGCGGAAAGTTGGCGCTCTTGCCAATTTTTCCCAATCGGAGCAATTTTCTTTTCAATTGTCCAGTTGTCTTGAAAGCACTGAAGTTGTAAGCAGTAGATTTCTGAGTTCCCAGTTGTTTTGAACGCGGCATCATGTTGTAACATTGGTACCTCAGGGTTGCCAGCTCAGACCCCCCTTTCCAGGGGTTTATTTGTATTTCGTGTATAAACTTCTCCTGTGTTTATTGATAAATCCCCCATCATAGTAATATTTACTGCATCCTATCCCCCCACATTACCTTCCCCCAATTCTACTCCATGTGAACTTGAAAACCCCCCACAAATAAAATGAACCCCTCACCCCACAAAGCCCCTTAAAATAGTTTCATCCTTGTTAAGCTTTCACTCTACAATTAGGCTAGGCAGTAGGCTTGTACTTGTAACTAACCTCTTATATAGGCCCTTGTGTCCTGGGGAGTGGTTGGGTCAGATGAGCTTCCTCCAGAGATGCCTTCAGCAATAGGTTGGCCACTGTTTTGACTGAGGGCAATCTCTGTGAGTGGCCTCAGCCTTTTTTCTATTAGCTATAATGGAGGTCAAATTTGAAAATGTCCAGTAAGCACACATTTGGAGACATGTATGTATAAAGGCATTTAGGTGTCACTTTCAAATAGACAATATTAACTTCTTGACGCTAGGGGCCAGAATTTTTTTATATTTTTTATAACGTTCACAACGTAAACGGACTATTTCTCAGGCCCAGATCGTAGAATATGCATATAATTTACAGATTAGGATAGAAAACACTCCAAAATTTCCAAAACTGTCAAAATATTGTCTGTAAGTATAACAAAACTGATTCTGCAGGCGAAAACCTGAGGAAATCCAACCCGGAAGTGCTTTTTTGTTTTGTATCCCTGTTCTGTTGCCTGCCCCTCCTCCATTTAAAGGCGCATGAACCAGATTCCTTTTCCAATGGCTTCCTCAGGCTGTGACCAGGCTTTAGACATAGTTTCAGGCTTTTATTTTGAAAAATGAGCGAGATTTTTCAAAACGAGTCAGGTGTCCTTTGATTAGTTCCTGCGCAGCGAGAGGTTTAGCTCGACATTTTCTTTCTCTCTTTTATTGAGTAGGTTATTGTCCGTTGAAATATTATCGATTATGTATGTTAAATACTGGCAGTTGGGATGGCTGAAAACGTTTCTTTACTTTGCTTAGAAAATGTCACATGTTGAATGTGCCACGGAATGCTGTTTAATTAGGTAGGGTAGGCTAAACAACGTCACAATTGCTTGTAATGAAATTACACCTTACCTGTTTGAAGTATATTTTATATTTCATCTTCAGTTGCTGCTAAGTATGTTTTGTGCCTGTTGGGTTGCACCTACATAAATATTAAACACACCACGCACGCACGCACACACACACACATATATATATACAGTGGGGGAGAACAAGTATTTGATACACTGCCGATTTTGCAGGTTTTTCCTACTTACAAAGCATGTAGAGGTCTGCTATTTTTATCATATGGTACACTTCAACTGTGAGGACGGAATCTAAAACAAAAATCCAGAAAATCACATTGTATGATTTTTAAGTAATTAATTTGCATTTTATTGCATGACATAATATTTGATCACCTACCAACCAGTAAGAATTCCGGCTCTCACAGACCTGTTAGTTTTTCTTTAAGAAGCCTCCTGTTCTCCACTCATTACCTGTATTAACTGACACTGTTTGAACTCGTTACCTGTATAAAAGACACCTGTCCACACACTCAATCAAACAGACTCCAACCTCTCCACAATGGCCAGACCAGAGAGCTGTGTAAGGCATCAGGGATAAATTGTAGACCTGTACAAGGCTGGGATGGGCTACAGGACAATAGCCAAGCAGCTTGGTGAGAAGGCAACAACTGTTGGCACAATTATTAGAAAATGGAAGAAGTTCAAGATGACGGTCAATCACCCTCCGGTCTGGGGCTCCATGCAAGATCTCACCTCGTGGGGCATCAATGATCATGAGGAATGTGAGGGATCAGCCAGAACTACACGGCAGGACCTGGTCATGACCTGAAGAGAGCTGGGACCACAGTCTCAAAGAAAACCATTAGTAACACACTACGCCGTCATGGATTAAAATCCTGCAGCGCACGCAAGGTCCCCCTGCTCAAGCCAGCGCATGTCCAGGCCCGTCTGAAGTTTGCCATGACCATCTGGATGATCCAGAGGAGGAATGGGAGAGAGTCATGTGGTCTGATGAGACAAAAATAGAGCTTTTTGCTCTAAATCCACTCGCGTGTTTGGGGAATAGAAGGATGAGTACAACCCAAGAACACCATCCCAACCGTGAAGCATGGAGGTGGAAACATCATTCTTTGGGATGCTTTTCTGCAAAGGGGACAGGACGACTGCACCGTATTGAGGGGAGGATGGATGGGCCATGTATCGCGAGATCTTGACCAACAACCTCCTTCCTCAGTAAGAGCATTGAAGATGGTCGTGGCTGGGTCTTCCAGCATGACAACGACCGAAACACAACGCCAGGGCAACTAAGGAGTGGCTCCGTAAGAAGCATCTCAAGGTCCTGGAGTGGCCTAGCCAGTCTCCAGACCTGAACCCAATAGAAAATCTTTGGAGGGAGCCGAAAGTCCGTTTTGCCCGCGGACAGCCCCGAAACCTGAAGGATCTGGAGAAGGTCTGTATGGAGGAGTGGGCCAAAATCCCTGCTGCAGTGTGTGCAAACCTGGTCAAGAACTACAGGAAACGTATGATCTCTGTAATTGCAAACTAAGGTTTCTGTACCAAATATTCAGTTCTGCTTTTCTGATGTATCAAATACTTATGTCATGCAATAAAATGCAAATTAATTACTTAAAAATCATACAATGTGATTTTCTGGATTTTTGTTTTAGATTCCTTCTCTCACAGTTGAAGTGTACCTATGATAGAAATTACAGACCTCTACATGCTTTGTAAGTAGGAAAACCTGCAAAATTGTCAGTGTATCAAATACTTGTTCTCCCCACTGTATATATAAATGTTGAATAAGTGGAACACTCCAGATAAAATGTTTCTTTTGTTTCAATTAATAGCATTGACTCAGTCAGCAATTTTCGGCCACGGCAGCGCAGCGTTCTTTTGCTGCTGCTACTGTATAACTTTATTACTTAAATATATACTCATATTCTGCATACGCATTCATTCATATTTCTAACTCCACTGGGGAGAAGTAGGAGGTTCGAGCCCTTTTTTCTCATGTAGCCATGATGAATCATGTTATCAGCGTTCTATTGATGAGGGCTTTTTATCTCCTCATGCGCATGCTTTACTCAGGGTTAACTTAACTCAGAGTTGATTGAACTAATTGTTATCACCTGTTCTGAAACCCGAAAACTCTGAGTTTGACAGCTCAGAGTTAGTCAAGCCTAAGTTCAGGTTTAAAAAACTGTTAAACCTGCTTTCTGAAACAAGGCCCTGGTTTATGGAATGAGTTCCGTGTGATGTTTGGATGATGAAGTTCGCATTTATCTTTCACAATAAAAGGTGAAATTGAGGAATAAAGTTGTAAAGACCTTTTATTTCCCATCAGTACAAAACATTGTTTAGATGCTTTTCAGACAACAATGATGTATAGACACGTTTGTTGCATCATACTTCCTGTTGCTACTGTTTCATTCACATATTTGCGATGGTACGCTGCAGAGACAACTCAACAATGATCCCATATATGTTATCATACAGGTCAAAGTGTTAAGCACACTTGGTACGTATGCTTCTCCTCATTGCGTTTGATTAAGGTCCCGAGGTTAGGAACATTTTAATTGCACCCCACAGGATGCCGTTGCAACAATGAATTATCCTTCTGCTTATGACAGTGACAAAATTCCTGCTGATCCGACTAATAACTCCATCCCCATTTGGAATGGACATATGGTCCCTCCTCATTTGTTAAGAAGAAACATGGCTCCATGTTGGCAGTAGGCTTTCCTTTTTTGTTCTCCCTTCCCCATGGACAGAAGTCTTTGAAAAATGGGGTTATGTGACTAAATCAATAAGTCTGTAGGAAGCCTTGGTTTCCCAGCTCAGTAAGGGTATGCTGCTGACTTCTCTATGTGGATTTATCAGGAGGATGAGGTAATGTACTGTATGGTGGCTGATTTGTGACATCTGTGGCTGGTAATCAATGGAAATGTTTGCTCCTCACCTCAAGCCCTGATTGATGTTTATTAACTATCCCTCAGACATAATCAGTTTCAACCAAGGAGTGTGAACATGGTGCTCTAGTTGGCTGTGAAAAACTAACAGTGAAGATACCGTGAGGAGAGTAGATTGTGGGGCAAATTGTGTAACAATTGGTTAACTCCTTGTAACTCCGCTTAGCATGACTACAGTATACTTTTGTTGAAGCTCAATGATAAATTATATTTCCCTAATATCATATCTAAGCCAATATGACACCAATGTTGATGAAAATCAACATGATTGAAGATACACAGCACACAGCATCTCGTCATGAGCCATTTGTAAGTGGAAATGTTTTTATTATAATTGTGATTTATCCCTCTCTTAAGCTTAATTTTGTCCATTAGAACCAATGGTGTGCTACATTTATGGAGCATTTCTGACATCTCAAACATCTTTTCAGCCTAATTTCAGAGTTCTAAAACCAGGACCAGCAACTCGGGTTGCTGCGCAACATCAGCAGCTAGCTAGTAGCAGGCTAGCAGCTGTAGCTAGCTAGTTAATACCAGTCAGATGAAAAGCAAGCTACAAGCAAAGGAAGCTGGCTCGGTATATTTTGCCATGGAAGGTTTTTCATATTGTTGAAGTCATCTGTATAAACTAAATCAGAGCACAAACAAATAAACTAGCAAACTGCCTTGGCTGCTATTATAGCAAGTTAACAACGAGACTGTAACAACTCAATGTTAACAATATATCCTAGCCAGCTACATTCTTCCAAAAATACTAGCTAGCTAGCTAGCTAAGTAAAGTTCATAGTTAACATCAAACTTTGGGAAACTGCCATGCTGCTAATTTATATTAATTTTTAAATGCCATGAGCGTTGCTCATCTAGCTACTCCGGCATGATACAGTCAAACTGCCTAGCTAGCTATGTGTACGGCCAGATGTCAGATTCAGCACAAACAGCTAGCCTACAGTTCCTCAACCAAGACCAGCCTGTCACAACACAAATTATATCTGATGTCTTGCTAATAAACAGTTAGCTATGTTCAGTCTAAACCCGGCCAATGCACATGCAAGTAGCACATCGGCTATGCATTGCAGTGAGTGTACACATGCTAGCTAGCTAATTAGCTAGATCAAGACACGAGGCAGACAGGTTGTTGTTCTAGCATCCAGAAAAAATTCCAGCCCTTTCCTTATGATCCATTAATTCAGTACACTCCCTTCCCTGTCAATGCAATTTTCTTAATTCCATTTTAATCCACGTTTGCACTGATTGATCAACAGTGTCAATTTCTTTTTCAGTGCTCCAAAGAGTCTGAACAAAGTAAGCAAAATTACATTTAAAATACATATTTTCCAGACGTTGAAGTTTAGGTTTTGAATGAAAAGTGAAAATATGTATTTTCAGGAAGTTTAAAATATGTATTTTTCGTACATTGAATATATGTATTTAACATTTTCAAAAAATTTGTAATTTAGCAGACGTTCTTATCCAGAATAATTTACAGTTAGTGCATTAATCTTAAAATAGCTAGGGGAGATTCAAGAGCTTGAGGATTAGTTGACAAGTTGAATCAGGTGTGCTAGCTCTGGAATATATCAACTACACGGAACGGCCTGGGGTCCCAATGGAGAGGTTTGAGAAGCACTACTCTACTGAACTGTAAGTTAAATACGAGACTGTAACAACTCAATGTTGACAATATATCCTAGCTAGCTACATTCTTCCAAAAATACTAGCTGTCCAAACCTGTGAAACATAGATGTCTATGAATGGTTCAGATTTGGACCAAATCTCAACAAATCATAAACGTCTATTTTTGGGCCAAATCAAGGTCGGTCTGGACCGGACAAAATCTGAACCAATTATAGACATCTTTTTTTCCACATTTATTTAACCAGGTAGGTCAGTTGAGAAAAAGTTCTCATTTATAACTGAATCCAAATCAAATCTAATTTTATTGGTCACATACACATGGTTAGCAGATGTTAATGCGAGTGTAGCGAAACGCTTGTGCTTCTAGTTCCGACCGTGCAGTAATATCTAACAAGTAGTCTAACAATTTCACAACAACTACCTTATACACCCAAGTGTAAAGGAATGAAAAAGAATATGTACATTTAAATATATTGATGAGCGATGGCCGAACGGCATAGGCAAGATGTAGGGTATGTAAAGATTATATAAAGTGGCGTTGTTTAAAGTGACTAGTGATACCTTTATTACATCCAATTTTTTATTATTAAAGTGGCTAGAGATTTGAGTCAGTATGTTGGCAGCAGGCACTCAATGTTAGTGATTGCTGTTTAACAGTCTGTTGGCCTTTCAGTCTCTCGGTCCCTGCTTTGATGCACCTGTACTGACCTCGCCTTCTTTATGATAGCGGAGTGAACAGGCAGTGGCTCGGGTGGTTGTTGTCCTTGATTATCTTTTTGGTCTTCCTGTGACAACGGGTGGTGTAGGTGTCCTGGAGGGGAGGTAGTTTGCCCCTGGTGATGCGTTGTGCAGACCTCTGTAACGGCTGTCGTAGTCGTTCTCCTCCTCAGACGAGGAGGAGCATGGATCGGACCAAGATGCGGATTGGTAAGTATTCATATTTTAATGGGAAAACAACAAACACTACAAAATACAACAACCAACAAACGTGACTAACCTGAAACAGTCCTGTGTGGCCCAAACACTGACACAGGAACAAACACCCACAAAACACAGGTGAAACCCAGGCTGCCTAAGTATGATTCTCAATCAGGGACAACGATTGACAGCTGTCTCTGATTGAGAATCATACCAGGCCGAACACAAAATCCCAACATAGAAAATCAAACCTAGACCAACCCACCCAACTCACGCCCTGACCAACTAAAACAAATACAAAACAAAGGAAAACAGGTCAGGAACGTGACAACCTCACTACCCTCTGGAGAGCCTTACGGTTGTGGGCGGGGCAGGTGCAGTACCAGGCGGTGAAACAGCCCGACAGGATGCTCTTCATTGTGCATCTGTAAAATTGTGTGAGTGTTTTTGGTGAAAAAATTACTTCAGCCTCCTGAGGTTGAAGATGCGCTGTTGCGCCTCCACCACGCTGTCTGTGTGGGTGGACCATTTTATTTTGTCCGTGATGTGTACGCCAAGGAACTTAAAACTTTCCACCTTCTCCACTACTGTCCCATCGATGTGTATAGGGGGGGGCTCCATTTGCTGTTTCCTGAAGTCCACGATAATCTCCTTTGTATTATTGACGTTGAGTGAGGTTATTTTCCTGACACCACACTCCGAGGGCCCTCACGTCCTCTCTGTTGGCCGTCTCGTCGTTGTTGGTAATCAAGCTTACCACTGTAGTGTCGCCTGCAAACTTGATGATTGAGTTGGAGGCGTGCATGGCCACACAGTCATCGGTGAACAGGGAGTGCAGGAGAGGGCTGAGTACGCACCCTTGTGGGGCCCCAGTGTTAAGGATCAGCAGGGTGGAGATGTTGTTTCCTACCCTCACCACCTTGGGGCGGCCCGTCAGAAAGTCCAGGACCAAGTTGCACAGGGCGGGGTCGAGACTCAGGGTCTCGAGTTTAATGATGAGTTTGGAGGGTACTATGGTGTTAAATGCTGAGCTGAAATCAATGAACAGCATTCTTACATAGGTACAGTTGAAGTCGGAAGTTTACATACAGCTTAGCCAAATACATTTAAACTCAGTTTTTCACAATTCCTGACATTTAATCCAAGTTTAAATTGCCTTTTTTAGGTCAGTTAGGATCACCACTTTATTTTAAGAATGTGAAATGTCAGAATAATAGTGGAGAGAAAGATTTCTTTCAGCTTTTATTTCTTTCATCACATTCCCAGCGGGTCAGAAGTTTACATACACTCAATTAGTATTTGGTAGCATTTTCTTTAAATTGTTTAACTTGGGTCAAACGTTTCGGGTAGCCTTCCACAAGCTTCCCACAATAAGTTGGGTGAATTTTGGCATATTCCTCCTGACAGAGCTGGTGTAACGTAGTCAGGTTTGTAGGCCTCCTTGCGCGCACAAGATTTTTCAGTTCTGCCAACACATTTTCTTTGGGATTGAGGTCAGGGCTTTGTGATGGCCACTCCAATACCTTGACTTTGTTGTCCTTAAGCCATTTTGCCACAACTTTGGAACTTTTGGAAGACCCATTTGCAACCAAGCTTTAACTTCCTGACTGACTTTGCTTCAATATATCCACATACATTTCCTTCCTCGTGACGCCATCTATTTTGGGAAGTGCACCATTCCATCCTGCAGCAAAGCACCCCACAACATCATGCTGCCACCATAGTGCATCACAGTTGGGATGGTGTTCTTTGGCTTGCAAGCGTCCTCCTTTTTCCTCCAAACATAACAATGGTCATTATGGCCAAACAGTTGTATTTTTGTTTCATCAGACCAGAGGACTTTTCTCCAAAAAGTGCGATCTTTGTCCCCATGTGCAGTTGCAAACCGTAGTCTTGTTTTTTACGGCAGTTTTGGAGCGGTGGCTTCTTCCTTGCTGAGCGGCCTTTCAGGTTATGTGGATATAGATAATTTTTTACCTATTTCCTCCAGCATCTTCACAAGATCCTTTGCTGTTGTTCTGGGATTGATTTGCACTTTTCGCACCAAAGTACGTTCAGCTCTAGGAGACACCTCTGAGAAAAACAAATCATATTTGAAAACATTTTAAAATACGCAAGTTATTAAAAAAATGTTTTTAAATGTATTTGATGGCCGCGAAATATTTGATGAAGAACCAAAACTACAACTGTTGAATTAGTCTTAATACATGATAATAACCATGTGGTTTGAATGGCTCTTAGATATTCATCTTAATATGAACTATGGCCTAGAATGAAATACACGAGGGACATGGAATCCTCTCATTAGAGGTTTATTTATTTTTTATATAGCCCTTCGTACATCAGCTAATATCTCGAAGTGCTGTACAGACACCCAGCCTAAAACCCCAAACAGCAAGCAATGCAGGTGTAGAAGCACGGTGGCTAGGAAAAACTCCCTAGAAAGGCCAAAACCTAGGAAGAAACCTAGAGAGGAACCAGGCTATGAGGGGTGGCCAGTCCTCTTCTGGCACCTTGCCGCGGTGAATGTGTATAAAACAGAACTATGCAAGATGTTCAAAATGTTCACAAGTGACAAGCATGGTCAAATAATAATCATGAATAATTTTCAGTTGGCTTTTCATAGCCGATCATATAAGAGTTGAAAACAGCAGGTCTGGACAGGTGGCGGTTCCATAACCGCAGGCAGAACAGTTGAAACGGAATAGCAGCAAGGCCAGGTGGACTGGGACAGCAAGGAGTCATCATGCCCGGTAGTCCTGACGTATGGTCCTAGGTGCTCAGGTCCTCCGAGAGAGAGAAAGAAAGAGAGAAGGAGAGAATTAGAGAGCCAAGATTTTCAAAATGTTCATAAATGACAAGCATGGTCAAATAATAATCAGGAATAAATGTCAGTTGCTTTTCATAGCCGATCATTAAGAGTTGAAAACAGCAAGTCTGGGACAGGTAGGGGTTCCATAACCGCAGGCAGAACAGTTAAACTGGAATAGCAGCAGCCAGGCGACTGGACAGCAAGGAGTCATCATGCCCGATAGTCCTGACGTATGGTCCTAGGGCTCCGGTCCTCCGAGAGAAGAAAGGAAGAGAGAAGAGAGAATTAAGAGAGCCAAGATTTTCAAAATGTTCATAAATGACAAGCATGGTCAAATAATAAATCAGGAATAAAAGTCAGTTGCTTTCATAGCTGATCATTAAGAGTTGAAGCAGCAGGTCTGGGACAGGTAAGGATTCCATAAACCGCAGGCAAACAGTTGAAAACTGAACAGCAAGCAAGCCAGGTGGACGGGGACAGCAAGGAGTCATCATGCCCGGTTTGCCGTGACTATGTCCAGGGCTCAGGTTCTCCGAGAGAGAGAAAGAAAAAAGAGAAACGAGAGAATTAGGAGAGCATACTTAAATTCACACAGGACACTGGATAAGACAGAGAAGTACTTCAGGTATAACCAACTGACCCTAGCCCCCCGACACATAAACTACTGCAGCTTAATACTGGAGGCTGAGACAGGAGGGGTCAGGAGACACTGTCCCCATCCGATGATACCCCCGACAGGGCCAAACAGGAAGGAATATAACCCCACCCACTTTGCCAAAGCACAGCCCCGCACCACTAGAGGGATATCTTCAACCACAACTTACCATCCTGAGACAAGGCCGAGTATAGCCCACAAAGATCTCCACCACAGCACAAACCAAGGGGGGCGCCAACCCAGACAGGAAGATCACGTCAATAACTCAACCCACTCAAGTGACGCACCCCTCCTAGGGGAGCATGAAAGAGCACATCAAGCCAGTGACTCAGCCCCTGTAATAGGGTTAGAGCAGAGAATTCCCAGTGGAGAGAGAACCAGCCAGGCAGAGACAGCAAGGGCGTTCGTTGCTCCAGAGCCTTTCCGTTCACCTTCACACTCATGGGCCAGACTACACTCAATTCATATGACCTACTGAAGAGATAAGTCTTCAGTAAAGACTTAAAGGTTGAGACCGAGTCTGCGTCTCTCACATGGGTAGGCAGACCGTTCCATAAAAATGGAGATCTATAGGAGAAAGCCCTGCCTCCGCTGTTTGCTTAGAAATTCTAGACAAAGCAGCCTGCGTCTTGTGACCGTAGCGTACGTATAGGTATGTACGGCAGAGACCAACTCGGAAAGATAGGTAAGAGCAAAGCCCATGTAACGCTTTATAGGTTAACAGTAAAACCTTGAAATCAGTCCTTGCCTTAACAGGAAGCCAGTGTAGGGAAGCTAGCACTGGAGTAATATGATCAAATTTCGTGTTCTAGTCAGGATTCTAGCAGCCTATTTAGCACTAACTGAAGTTTATTTAGTGCTTTATCCGGGTACCCGGAAAGTAGAGCTGCAATAGTCTAACCTAGAAGTAACAATGCATGGATACATTTTTCTGCATCATTTTTGACAGAAATATCGGATTTTTGCAATGTACGTAGATGGAAAAAACTGTCCTTGAAAACAGTTGATATGTTCGTCAAAAAGAGAGATCAGGGTCAAGAGTAACGCCGAGGTCCTTCACAGTTTTATTGAGACAACTTTACAACCATCAAGATTAATTGTCAGATTTAACAGAAGATCTCTCTGTTTCTTGGGACCTAGAACAAGCATCTCTGTTTTGTCCGAGTTTAAAAGTAAGAACGTTTTCAGCCATCCACTTCCTTATGTCTGAAACACAGGCTTCTAGCGAGGGCAATTTTGGGGCTTCACCATGTTTCATTGAAATGTACAGCTGTGTGTCATCCGCATAGCAGTGAAAGTTAACATTATGTTTTCGAATAACATCCCCAAGAGGTAAAATATATAGTGAAAACAATAGTGGTCCTAAAACGGAACCTTGAGGAACACCGAAATGTACAGTTGATTGTCAGAAGACAAACCATTCACAAAGACAAACTGATATCTTTCCGACAGTAAGATCTAAACCTGTCCAGAACTTCCGTGTAGACCAATTTGGGTTTCCAGTCTTTTCAAAAGAATGTGGTGATCGATGGTGTCAAAGGCAGCACTAAGGTCTAGTAGCACGAGGACAGATGCAGAGCCTCGGTCTGACGCCATTAAAAGGTAATTTACCACCTTCACAAGTGCAGTCTCAGTGCTATGATGGGGTCTAAAACCAGACTGAAGCATTTCGTATACATTGTTTGTCTTCAGGAAGGCAGTGAGTTGCTGCGCAACAGCTTTTTCAAATTTTTTTGAGAGGAATGGAAGATTCGATATAGGCCGATATTTTTTTATATTTCCGGGTCAAGGTTTGGCTTTTTCAAGAGGCTTATTTACTGCCAATTTTTAGTGAGTTTGGTACACATCCGTGGATAGAGAGCCGTTTATTGTGTTCAACATAGGAGGGCCAAGCACAGGAAGCAGCTCTTTCAGTAGTTTAGTAGGAATAGGATCCAGTATGCAGCTTGAAGGTTTAGAGGCCATGATTATTTTCATCATTGTGTCAAAGATATAGTACTAAAACACTTAAGTGTCTCTCCCGATCCCAGGCCCTGGCAGAGCTGGCAGATCCAGGACAGCTAAGCCCTGGAGGAATACGCAGATTAAAGAGGAGTCCGTATTTGCTTTCTAATGATCATGATCTTTTCCTCAAAGAAGTTCATGAAATTTATTACTTCTGAAGTGAAGCCATCCTCTCTTGGGAATTGCTGTTTTATTTAGCTTTGCAACAGTATCAAAAATAAATTTTGGATTTTCTAATTTCCCTCAATTAAGTTGGAAAAGTAGGATGATCGAGCAGCAGTGAGGGCTCTTCGGTACTGCAGCGGTACTGTCTTTCCAAGCTAGTCGGAAGACTTCCAGTTTGGTGTGGCGCCATTTCCGTTCCAATTTCTGGAAGCTGCTTCAAAGCTCGGGTATTTTCTGTATACCAGGGAGCTAGTTTCTATGACAAAAGTTTTTTCGTTTTTAGGGGTGCAACTGCATCTAGGGTATTGCGCAAGATTAAATTGATTTCCTCAGTTAGGTGGTTAACTGATTTTTGTCCTTCGACGTCCTTGGGTAGGCAGAAGGAGTCTGAAGGGCACAAGGAATGTTTGTGTTGTCTGAGAATTTATAGCACGACTTTTGATGCTCCTTGGTTGGGGTCTGAGCAGATTATTTGTTGCGATTGCAAACGTAATAAAATGGTGGTCCGACAGTCCAGGATTATGAGGCAAAACATTAAGATCTACAACATTTATTCCATGGGACAAAACTAGGTCCAGAGTATGACTTGTGGCAGTATGAGTAGTCCAGAGACATGTTGGACAAAAACCCACTGAGTCAATGATGGCTCGATAACGTTTGGAGTGGGTCTGTGGACTTCTGCATATGAATATTAAAATCACCAAAAAATTAGAATATGATCTGCTATGACTACAAGTCTGATAGGAATTCAGGGAACTCAGAGAGGAACGCTGTATATGGCCCAGGAGGCCTGTAAACATAGCTAAAAAAAGTGATTGAGTAGGCTGCATAGATTTCATGACTAGAAGCTCAAAAGACGAAAACGCTCTTTTTTTTTTTGTAAATTGAAATTGCTATCGCTAAATCTGTAGCAACACCTCCGCCTTTGCGGATGCACGGGATATGGTCACTAGTGTAACCAGGAGGTGAGGCCTCATTTAAACACAGTAAATTATCTACAGGCTTAAGCCATGTTTCAGTCAGGCCAATCACATCAAGATTATGATCAGTGATTAGTTCAATTGACTATAACTGCCTTTGAAGGAGGGATCTAACATTAAGTAACCCTATTTTGAGATTGAGGTATCACGATCTCTTTCAATAATGGCAGGAATGGAGGAGGTCTTTATCCTAATGAGATTGCTAAGGCGAACACCGCCATGTTTAGTTTTGCCCAACCTAGGTCGAGGCACAGCACAGTCTCAATGGGGATGGCTGAAGCTGACTACACCGACTGTGCTATTGGCAGACTCCACTAAGCTGGCAGGTTGGCTAACAGCCTGCTGCCTGGCCTGCACCCTATTTCATTGTGGAGCTAGAGGAGTTAGAGCCCTATCTATGTTAGTAGAAAAATGAGAGTACCCCTCCAGCTAGGATGGAGTCCGTCACTCCTCAGCAGGTCAGGCTTGGTCCTGTTGTGGGTGAGTCCCAGAAAGAGGGCCAATTATCTACAAATTCTATCTTTTGGGAGGGGCAGAAAACAAGCTTTCAACCAGCGATTGAGTTGTGAGACCTGCTGTAGAGCTCATCACTCCCCCAACTGGGAGGGGGCCAGAGACAATTACTCGATGCCGACACATCTTCTCAGCTGATTTAACACGCTGAAGCTATGTTGCGCTTGGTGACCTCTGACTGTTTCATCCTAACATCTTGGTGCCGACGTGGATAACAATATCTCTATAACTCTCTACACTCCCCAGATTTAGCTTTAGCCAGCACCATCTTCAGATTAGCCTTAACGTCGGTAGCTCTGCCCCCTGGTAAACAGTGTATGATCGCTGGATGATTCGTTTAAGTCTAATACTGCGGGTAATGAGTCGCCAATGACTAGGGTTCAATTTGGCAGAGCAATGGTGGGAGCCTTCGGCGTCTCAGACCCCGAAACGGGAGGAGTAGAGACAAGAGAAGACTCGGCCTCAGACTCCGACTCGCTACTTAATGGGGAAAACCGGTTGAAAGTTTCTGTCGGCTGAAATGAGCGACACCAGTTGAGCATTCCAACAGCATTTCCCTCCAGAAGCCATGAGAAAGTTGTCCGGCGGGGACTGTGCAGGGGGATTTATACTAACGTTACTATCTGTACTTACTGGTGGCACAGACGCTGTTTCATCCTTTCCTACACTGAAATTACCCTTGCTAACGATTCGGTCTAAGCGGGCTTGCAGCACAGCTTATCCTCGCCGTAAGGCGATCGTTCTCCTGTATATTATGAGTACAGCGACTGCAATTAGAAGACATCATGTTAATGTTACTATTTAGCTTCGGCTGTTGAAGGTGCTGACGAATCATGTCCAGATAAAGCGTCCGGAGTGAAGAAGTTGAATGAGGGAAAAAAAAGTTGTGATGGAAAAACTAAAAATATAAACGGTAATTAAAAAGAAAAAAAAACGTAAAGTTGTCAGCTAGCAAAGTAAAGTTGGCAACAAAACGCACAGCAACACGTCTGCAAATTCAAGAGGAAGTGACATCAATTATCTAACAATATGTTGATTAAATGTTGCTCCAAACGTAATTACAGTAGTATTACACAGGCACAAGAATAGTTTATTGTTAAGTGTTACTGAGAATGCTAACAGTAACCAAAATATGTCTATTAAGTGCTGAAAGGAAACTAAATAACTAAATAGTGTAGACAATTGTGTGTTCTATTTATTATATTTCTATCTTCAAAATGTAATTCCACATACAGCCCTACCATTAGTTGAAGGCAGCCAATCCAACAGTTTCTGAAAATGTGTCACTTCCTGAGCTCTTTATTCCAATAGTTTTAAAAAGTTGTCCTTTTTTGGGATCTGTATTCAAATAGTTGTCCCCTCCAAAGTAACTATGTGTTCCCCTGAAGAAAATTATTACTTTACACAAAGAATAGTTAAAAATATAGTTATCCCAGGTCTGTACAACTGTTTGTGTTTACTTACATTGAGAAACCTTAACGCTGACAGTGCAGCTCATGAACACAATCCAAAAGTAAAGAAAGAAAAGGAAGAAAAACAAGAGTTTGAAATGTAGGCCTTCAGGCATTCCCCCGGACCATTCACTTTATATTTTTGACAAAGGAAATTTATCTCACAATAGAGTTGTTGAATTTAAAATACAGTATTGCAATCAACTTCACATAATACTAAACTGTGTAGTTTACAAAAGCAACACAATAGATTATTCAGAGACATGTCATTTTCCCTATGTTCTACATTCTGCCATGTTTGGTAATTGTTACAATTATAGAAAATGTTTAAGGGTAAGGCATATAATTTGTCTTGTCATTTCTTAGGATAATTCAGTTTCACTCAACTAATGTTCTTCACAAGTAATAACGAGAACCACATATTTTTTGCTGTATTTATAGTGAAAAACAACCATTTGGAATCTATAATTAGCAGAAAAGCACTTTCACGGTTTGATTATGCTTTGATTAATCTAAACATAGTTGATATATTCTTTATGCACACAATGTTTTTGTATAAGAAAGATTGCTATTTGTGAATAATTGCATGAGGAGGGATTTTTACAAATGGGGAGATGAGCTCTTATTCCACCTCTGGACCTGAGGTCTAGAATTCTCTCTTTTCCCCCAACAGAATTGAAGTATTCTCTCTCCTCTAAAACCTGTACTCCCAGGCAGCTCTGAAATAGAAACACTGCCCTACAGCAGTTACGGTGACCATATTACTGTACCACCACACAGGTGGTCACGAGTCATGAAAATTGAAAATCACATCGAACCCTAAAGTAATCTGATAACCAGGTGGTGAATCGCATCTCTGCATGTCTGGCAGACATATCAGTGTGGATGACGGATCACCACCTCAAGCTGAACCTCGGCAAGACGGAGCTGCTCTTCCTCCCGGGGAAGGACTGCCCGTTCCATGATCTCGCCATCACGGTTGACAACTCCATTGTGTCCTCCTCCCAGAGTGCTAAGAACCTTGGCGTGATCCTGGACAACACCCTGTCGTTCTCAACTAACATCAAGGCGGTGACCCGTTCCTGTAGGTTCATGCTCTACAACATTCGCAGAGTACGACCCTGCCTCACGCAGGAAGCGGCGCAGGTCCTAATCCAGGCACTTGTCATCTCCCGTCTGGATTACTGCAACTCGCTGTTGGCTGGGCTCCCTGCCTGTGCCATTAAACCCCTACAACTCATCCAGAACGCCGCAGCCCGTCTGGTGTTCAACTTTCCCAAGTTCTCTCACGTCACCCCGCTCCTCCGCTCTCTCCACTGGCTTCCAGTTGAAGCTCGCATCCGCTACAAGACCATGGTGCTTGCCTACGGAGCTGTGAGGGGAACGGCACCTCCGTACCTTCAGGCTCTGATCAGGCCCTACACCCAAACAAGGGCACTGCGTTCATCCACCTCTGGCCTGCTCGCCTCCCTACCTCTGAGGAAGTACAGTTCCCGCTCAGCCCAGTCAAAACTGTTCGCTGCTCTGGCACCCCAATGGTGGAACAAACTCCCTCACGACGCCAGGTCAGCGGAGTCAATCACCACCTTCCGGAGACACCTGAAACCCCTGTCTCTTATACACATCTAGATGTGTATAAGAGACAGCTTCTAAAGTGGTTGCTCTACTGGATATCATAAGGTGAATGCACCAATTTGTAAGTCGCTCTGGATAAGAGCGTCTGCTAAATGACTTAAATGTAAATGTAAATGTAAATGTAATTTTAAAATCTGCAGAGATCGCATTAGCAGAATCCTGCGTTTTTCACGTAAACAAAATATTTTTGTTGCTTTCCGAAAACGCAGTTGTAAACCTATTGACCATGACATTTAATTACAAGTTCCACATTTTTATATTTCAAGACGTCCTCCAGCAATGTTTTTACTTTTACTGTTGAAAAGCGATATCCCAAGTTTAAATACAGTAAAGTAATTACACTAAAGGGTCAAAAAACATGTTTCAAGCAAAGTTGCAAACTTCCAAGAGTAGGGTATTCAAGGAGTTGGTCTAATGGGAATCAGTGATGTCATCGCCCTCCCCCTTGCTTGAGGAACAATAGAGAAGCAATAGAGAACATAAGAGGAAAAGCCCCCCCCCCCCCCACTTGTGATATGTCATGACATTCCTGGGCCACCTATTGAGTTGTGCCTGTTAAGTAAATCAGGTTTTAAATGAGGTGAAAAGGAGACTGGAGTCCACTATAAAATAGACTTGCTGTTATTATCCAAAACGTATCATCCATCCTCCAAACCACACTCTCTTTCTCCACACTCCGAGTGGGTGGGAGAGAAAAACGCCTTGTGATTGCAACATTTCAAATTGCAATTGCAGGAAAATAACAGTTTGAAAGCAAACACTGTTGTGACTGTTGGAGAGAGGAGGGTCTCAGCTTTCTGTATGTATTACATTTATTTCTCAGCTCTCAATATGGACTGCTGTAGCACCCAAAGTACCCATGTTGTCCAAACGGTCGACACAAGTTTCCAAAAAGCACCTGGATGATCATCAAGAAAAAGAAAAGAAAGAAAAGGAACCATGAATTCTGCTCTGTATCAGATCATTCTAAAGTAGAATGTCAGGCCATACGTCCGTGAGCTGAAGCTTAAGCACAGCTGGTTCATGAAGCAAGACAACAATCCACAGCACACAAGCAAGCCAACACCAGAATGGCTGAAAAGCAACAAATGTAAAGTTTTGGAATGGCCTAGTCAAAGTCCAGGCCCAAACCTGATTAAGATGTTGTGGCAGGACCTGAAACAAGCAGTTCATGCTCGAAAACTTACAAATGTCGCTGAGTTAAAGCAGTTTTGCATGGAAGAGTGGTTCAAAATTCATCCACAGTGATATGAGAGAAAGATCAACAACTGCATGAAGTGTTTATGTTGCGATCATTGCAGTTAAATGTGGCACAACCAGTTTTCCAACTTATTACAATTGTAATCGCAATAAATAATCTGCTCAGACCCCAACCAAGGATTATCAAAAGCAGCGCTTTAAATTATCGGACAACCCAAAGATTCCTAGATGACCCTCCAGACTCCCTCCACCTACCAAAAGATGTTGGAATACAAAAATCAGTTAAGCACCTATCCGAGGATCTAAAGTTAACCTTGCTTAATACCTTAGATGCAGTTGCACCTCTAAAAATGAAAAACATTTGTCAAAAGAAATTATCTCCATGGTATACAGAAACACTGGGGCCCCACAAGGGTGCGTTCTCAGCCCTCTCCTGTACTCCCTGTTCACCCACGACTGCGTGGCCATGCACGCCTCCAACTCAATCATCAAGTTTGCAGACGACACTACAGTGGTGGGCTTGATTACCAACAACGACAAGACGGCCTACAGGGAGGAGGTGAGGGCCCTCGGAGTGTGGTGTCAGGAAAATAACCTCAAACTGAACGTCAACAAAACAAAGGAGATGATCGTGGACTTCAGGAAACAGCAGAGGGAGCACCCCCCTATCCACATCAACGGGACAGTAGTGGAGAGGGTAGAACGTTTTAAGTTCCTCGGCGTACACATCACGGACAAACTGAAATAGTCCACCCACACAGACTGCGTGGTGACCTCAGGAGGTTGAAGAAATTTGGCTTGTCACCAAAAACACTCAGAAACTTTTACAGATGCACAATCGAGAGCATCCTGTCAGGCTGTTTCACCGCCTGGTACGGCAACTGCTCCGCTCATAACCGTAAGGCTCTCCAGAGGGTAGTGAGGTCTGCACAACGCATCACCGGGCGAACTACCGGCCCTCCAGGACACAAACACCACCCGATGTCACAGGAAGGCCAAAAAGATCATCAAGGACAACAACCACCCGAGCCACTGCCTGTTCACCCCGCTATCATCTAGAAGGTGAGGTCAGTACAGGTGCATCAAAGCAGGGACCGAGAGACTGAAAAACAGCTTCTATCTCAAGGCCATCAGACTGTTAAACAGCCATCACTAACATTGAGTGGCTGCTGCCAACATACTGACTCAACTCCAGACACTGGAAAAATTGATGTAATAAATGTAGCACTAGCCACTTTAAACAATGCCACTTCATATAATTTTTACATTCTCTACATTACTCATCTCATATGTATATACTGTACTCTATACCATCTACTGCATCTTGCCATCTTGATGTCATTTATCACTAGCCACTTTAAACAATGCCACTTTATATAATGTTTACATACCCTAAATTACTCATCGCATATGTATATACTGTACTCTTTACCATCCACTGCATCTTGCCTATGCCGTTCTATACCATCAATCATTCATATATTTTTTTATGTACATATTCTTATTCATTCCTTTACACTTGTGTGTATAAGGTAATTGTTGTGAAATTGTTAGGTTAGATTACTCATTGGATATTACTGCATTTTCGGAACTAGAAGCACAAACATTTCGATACAATCGCATTAACATCTGCTAACCATGTGTATGTGACAAATAAAATGTTATTTTATTTAAGCTTGTGGTCTGTTGATATCCATCTAGTGGTGTGGGGCTGTGCTTTGGATGGGGTTATATCCTGCCTGGTTGGCCCTGTCCTGGGGTATCCCCCGACCTCCCCTGTCTCAGTCTCCAGTATCCATTCTGCAATAGTTATTGGGGGGCTAGGGTCAGTCTGTTCTATCTGGTGTAATTATCCTGTCTTATCGGGTGTTATGTGTGAACTTAAGTATGCACCCTCTAATTATCAAACCCATCTCTCACTCTCTCTCTCTCTCTCTCAATCGAAGGATCTGAGCCCTAGCACCATGCCTCAGGACTAACTGGCCTGACGACTCCTGGCTGTCCCCGTCCCCAGTCCACTGGGTTGTCCTGTTGATACAGTTTCTGCTGTTTTACCTGTGGCTTTGGAACCATGACCTGTTCACCGGACGTGCTACCTTGTCGTGCTGCTGCTCCACTTTCAACAGTTCTGCCTGTGGCTATAGAACCCTGACCTCTTCACTGGAGTTGATACCTTGTCTCGGGCATGCTGTTTTCAGCCATCTCTCTCTCTATCTCTCCCTCCCTCTCTCTCGCTCTACTGCACCTGCTGTCTTGACCTCTGAATGCTCAGCTATGAAAAGCCAACTGACATTAACTCCTGAGGAGCTGAGTGGTTGCACCCTCTACAACCACTGTGATTATTATTTGATTCTTGAAGAACGATCTGGCCTTAATGGCCATGTACTCTTATAATCTCCATCCGGCACAGCCAGAAGAGGACTGGCCACCACTCAGAGACTGGTTCCTCTCTAGGTTTCTAACTAGGTTCCGGCCTTTCTAGGGTGTTTTTTTCTAGCCACCGTGCTTCTACATCTGCATTGCTTACTCTTTATGGTTTTAGGCTGAGTTTCTGTATAAGCAGTTTGTGACATCTGCTGACGTAATTGATTGAAGGGGCAATTACTTTTTCACACAGTGAGATTGAGTGTTGCATAACATTATTCATAAAATAAATGAAATAATTACACAAATGTAGTGTTATTTTTATGAGATATTAGGTTTTGGTTGAAGATCTAAAAACGTGAACTAATGCGTCAAATTTTCCCTCCCCTTGTCTACACTGAAATGTTTCAGTACTCCTCTATTATGATTAAAAAATATATATATATACATACAGCTCATTAGTACACCCTTGTGGTTGAATATATATGTACGTACTGCAGGTCCTAGGATACAGCAATGAATAATGTTAATAAACTAACAAATACCACCAAGGGATAGGTTACAATTTATGACAATGAACACCTTGTGAATCAGTTGTGAAAACAAACCTTCCAATATTTAAGATTTAAATATATAAACGTTTATATTTTTTTGGAACGGGTGTTTCATTCATTTACAATATTTTCACAGATTTGTTATACACTCACATGTCAATCATAGACTCAAATGCTCATTTCTGGTGTGTGTAATAGAGAGGAGGTGGGTGCTGTGTGTGTTGGAGGTTCTGCCTGTCACTTGTTCTCAACAGGCAGCCAATCTCGGGAAAGGGGACTTGAGAAGGGGAGACTGTGAATTCCAGGCACTGACGCTCTCTTTTTGGTTTGCATTGTTTTTAGTTCATATGTCTATCTCACATATTATGTGGCCAGTATGATACGGCAAGTTAACTTTCTGAGCAGATAATGACAATAACAGTAGCTGTAGATGAATGAAAAGTTGAAGGGTGCTTGGTAATGGAGGACATCAGGTGGATCCACTTCTGGCTGTTAGGCAGAAACCCTTAGTTCCTGGAGAACAGAGTTCAAGGGAACAGGGGAGAAAACACAGAAAAGTTAACAAGCAAACACACAGGTTACATGTAGATCAGGTATGTAAAACTACAGTTCTTGATTGATTTAATTTAAATTAAATGTTTGATTAAACATGCAAAAATGTTAATGGCAGACATAGAAAAGAAAGAAAGGATATCTGTCTGTAATTTTTGACGTCGGAGGGGTTGATGGGGGCGGTAAGGAATAGGAGGAGGTCTCCAGAGATGGAGAATGGAGGAGGGGAGGGGATGAGTGGGCAGATTGTTGGGCAATCAGACAACAATTTTGGGCACAGATGACCAACCCCACATTCAGGCACGGATTCTTCTGGCGTCCTTTTTGTCTTCTTCAGATAGCTTTACAGTTCAAACTGGATGGCCATGATAATGTCCAAATTTCAATGTCTCACCTAAGCCGCCATCACCTTTACCACCCATTACGTCTTGTTCATTCGTCAACCAGTATACCAGCAACATAAGAGAAGTTTAGAACAGATTTCTCCCCATGCTCACTCCACGTGGACTCCTCTCACACTCCTGAGAAAAGACATGAGAGAAAAGCAGTTGATAGCTTAGGTCGGATGCTGTACACCGGTTGCTGGCTCGGACTCATTTCTCTCGGTAGAAGTGGTGCGGACAGGGCCGTATTGAACGCCTTTGTCACTCTTCTTCAGCCAGTTAGAGGGGGGTTTGAGGTACACACACTGTTCGGTCCAATTATCTCTTCCATGCATTAAGATACCATCTCATGTCACTTTTCATGATATCCTCGAGAGGAAAGATCAGAACAACAGTTTAGTTCAGTTCATTAACTATATGATAAATTAATACTTTTACCAATTATTTTTAATACAAATGTCTAAACATATGTCAAAGAGAATAACAACAAATAACAACGAAACTATTCTTTCAAATTGGCTTATACTCCCCATCAAACTGTCTACTTCATCGCAGAGCAACAGGATCAGGAAGTTAAACCTATAACCCATCGGGAACAGAACAGAACAAACAACCCAACAATACACTCCTTCAAATTTCACTCCATACACTCCTACACAAGGTGTGTATACTTCAATCCAAAACCTCAGAGGACTGTTCCATCCTCCATTTTGACATATAACTCTCCATGTGAGTAATGTGTAAAAAAAAAAAACACTACTACTGGTCAAATTTKAAATAACAAAATCACATACTCTTAAGATTTTTATTTTTAATAACGTTCCCAAGGTAAACAGACTATTTCTCAGGTCCAGATCGTAGAATATGCATATAATTTACAGATTAGGATAGAAAACACTCCAAAGTTTCCAAAACTGTCAAAATATTGTCTGTGAGTATAACAAAACTGATCCTGCAGGCGAAAACCTGAGAAAATATAACCCGGAAGTGATATATATATATTTTTAATCTGTGTTTCCTGGCCAGTCTTTCTTCCATTTAAAGGGGTATCAACCAGATTCCTTTTCCAACGGCTTCCTCAGGCTGTGACCAGGCTTTAGACATAGTTTGAGGCTTATATTTTGAAAAATGAAATTTTTCAAAAGTAGTCAGGTGTCCTCTGAATAGTTCCTGCACGCGAGAGGGGAGCTCTCCATTTTCCTTTTCTCTCTTATTGAATAGGTTACGGTCCGGTTGAAATATTATCGGTTATGTTTGTTAAAAACAACCTGAGGATTGATTATAAAAAACATTTGACATGTTTCTACGACCATTGCGGATACTTTTTGGAATGTTCGTCGAACGGAACAAGGCTTTGCTTTTCTGAACATAACGCGCAACCCAAACGGCATTTTTTCCTATAAAAGTAATATTTATCGAACAAAAAGAACATTTGTTGTGTGACTGGGAGTCTCGTAAGTGCAAACATCCGAAGATTATCAAAGGTAAGCGATTAATTTTATTGCTTTTCTGACTTTCGTGACCATGCTAATTTGGGGCTAGCTGTTGTAGCATTGATTGATACACTCACAAAGCTTGGATTTCTTTCTCTGTAAAGCATATTTTCAAAATCTGACATGATAGGTGGATTAACAACAAGCTAAGCTGTGTTTTGGTATATTTCACTTGTGATTGCATGATTATAAATATTTTTAGGAATATTTTTGAATCTGATACATTTGGGAATTTTCTTCTGCCTTTCAGAACCGGAACGAGGCTGTAGTTTTCTGAACATAACGCGCAAGTCAGAGTTATACTTAAACTGAAACTTAATTTTTTAGAGCTTTGCAATAACGATGGCTGGTCAACGAATCACGCAAAGATGATTCGTTGAGAGCCCCGAGACAAAAGTACAATGTATTTTATAGACATGATACACCCCTTTCAACCTACATGACGAACAACAGATATATAGAATGGGTCACCAGGTTAAGATTTGTATGAAAGATACCTATAATACATAGCAGACAGTATCTGCTGTGTCAACAGTTTTCATTGTATAGAGACCAGTGTCTGTCCCTCTGACTCCGAACTGGAACCATCTCTCCCTGGTACGGTATAGAACAGAAACATTAACTCATGCTCTGGAATGCTCTTTAGGTTTTATCACCCAAAAGACATCGTAAATCTCCTCTGTTAGTGTTATCTCCCAGAGGCCCATCTTTAGTAGAACACACACACAATAGTTAAGAATACTCTATTCTGTTGCATAAAACAACCATTAGATACAATAAAAGTATTATAAGATAATCTTGAAATTTTGCTCTCACACCAATTAGAGCAAGTTTCAAATATTTACCAGCAAGCATACTCATTCAACTCACAGACGAAATATACTAATGGAAAATATACAAATATTTACATGCTTTTAAGTGTTACTTGCAATACAAGATCCATCTTGCCAACTTTCCCACAGCCAATGTCTGCAAGAAAATCAATATACACATAAAAACATTATTATTTCAACATGAGTAAGGTTATTTACAATAACACACAATTTATAACAATATGTAATGTAGTAAGATACTTTGAGGTGGGGAGCCAGCCAATCATTGACAACATGGGTGGGGAAAACAACATCTGACAAAACAGATGACGGATGACGGACAACGAGCAAAGATGGACAGACAAAATCATGCACGTTGACGACATGGGACAAACAAGACTCATGAAAATGCTTGCCGCATCCCCTGCACCGGGCCACCTCATTATCTTCTCACATACAGTACCAGTCAAAGGTTTGGACACAAATACTCATTCAAGGGTTTTTCTTTATTTGTACAATTTTCTACATTGTAGAATAATGGTGAAAATATCAAAACTATGAAATAACACATATGGAATCATGTAGTAACCAAATAAGTGTTAAACAAACAGATTCTTCAAAGTAGCCACCCTGACAAAGTGTCACACGCTGACAGAGAGCCTTTTTATTCTCTATTTTGGTTAGGTCGGGGTGTGACTAGGGTGGGTAGTCTAGTGCATTTTTTTCTGTTGGCCTCGTATGGTTCCCAATCAGAGGCAGCTGTTTATCGTTGTCTCTGATTGGGGATCATTTTTAGGCAGCCATTTCCCCACTGGTTTTTGTGGGATCTTGTTTTCGTGTTGATGCCTGTGAGCTCTACAGAACGTCACGTTTCGTTGCTCTTTATTGTTTTTGTGAATTTCAATTAATAAACATGTGGAAATCTACGTATGCTGCGCCTTGGTCCGAGTATGATTACCATGACGATCATGACAGAAGATCCCACCACAACAGGACCAAGCAGCGTGCCCGGGAAGAGAAGGTATCCTGGGCTTGGGAGGAGATAAAGGAGGAGAAGACATCCTGGACTTGGGAGGAAATTATGGCTGGAGACGAAAGC
This sequence comes from Salvelinus sp. IW2-2015, assembly GCF_002910315.2. Taxonomy (NCBI): domain Eukaryota; kingdom Metazoa; phylum Chordata; class Actinopteri; order Salmoniformes; family Salmonidae; genus Salvelinus; species Salvelinus sp. IW2-2015. Next base: position 5,775,580 of record NC_036872.1, read on the forward strand.
CTTCCATGGAAGCAGACACAGGGATAGAGGGAGGACAGCGACGACGACGGGGTTCGCGGCCACAGAGTAAGCCCAAAAAACAGCCCGAAAATGTTTGGGGGAGGCACACGGGGTGGTCGGCGGAGCCGAGGAATGAACCAGAGACCATCAGGGAGTCGAAGGAGGAACTCGACAAAAGATTCCGGAGAGAGGTGGTGGCGATGAGGGTGCTGCAGAGCAGGCGTGCTGAGGAGCGTGACACCAGTCCGGTGTCATCTGCACCAGTTTCAAGCATCTGGCCTCCAGTGCACCTCCCCCGTCCGGTACGTCCTGTGTCTCCTCCACGCACTCGCCCTGAAGTGTGTGTCACCGTTCCGGTACAACTTGTGCCGGTTTTACGCACCAGGTCTCCAGTGCGTTCTGTGCCTCCTCCTCGCACTCTCCCTGAAGTGCGTGTCCCCAGTCCGGTACGTCCTGTGCCTGCTCTTCGCACTCTCCCTCAAGTGCGCCTTCCCAGTCAGGTACGTCCTGTGCCTGCTCCCCGCACTCGCCCTGAGGTGCGTGTCACCAGCCCGGTGCCACCTGTACCGGCCCCACGCATCAGGCCTCCAGTGCGCCTCCCCAGTTCGGTACGTCCTGTGCCTGCTCCTCGCGCTCGCCCTGAGGTGAGTGTCACCATTCCGGTACCACCAGTGCCGGCCCCACGCACCAGGCTTCCTGCGACAATCCCCATTTCAGAGCTTCCGGCGACAGTTCCCAGTCCAGAGCTTCCGGCGACGGTTCCCAGTCCGGAGCTTCCGGCGACGGTTCCCAGTCCGGAGCTTCCGGCGACGGTTCCCAGTCCGGAGCTTCCGGCGACNGAGCTTCCGGCGACGGTTCCCAGTCCGGAGCTTCCGGCGACGGTTCCCAGTCCGGAGCTTCCGGCGACGGTTCCCAGTCCGGAGCTTCCGGCGACGGTTCCCAGTCCGGAGCTTCCGGCCATGTTTCACGGTCCGGAACCTCCAACGGCGGTCCACGGTCCGGAACCTCCAACGACGGTCCACGGTTCGGAACCTCCAACGACGGGCCACGGTCCGGAACCACGGTCCGGAACCTCCGGGACCGGCATTGCGTCCGGTCCCGCTCCATGGCAGGAGCCAAACTCTAAGCCGATGTCCAGTCCAGGTACGGCGTCCAGTCCCGCTCCATGGCAGGAGCCTTCCTCTGTGCCGGTGCCCAGTCCAGGCACGGGGGTCAACTCAGTTCCATGGCCGGAGCCTTCTTCTTACAACCCAGCTCCATGGCCGGGGACCTCCTCTGCGGCAATGCCCAGTCCGGACACAGCGTTCTACCCGGCTCCATGGTCTGGGCGGGGGCAAATTCCCGCACCAGAGCCACCACCGATGCTGGCGAATCCATGAGCGGATTGGGTACTTTGCCCCACACCCTCCCCTATAGAGTCACGCTGCGCCTTGGTCCGAGTATGATTACCACGACGATCGTGACATTGTCTTGATGACAGCTTTGCACCCTCTTGGTATTCTCTCAACCAGCTTGTTCCAGAGTTCACAACCTCGGTCACTGAAGATGACTTCAGGAGCACCGTAGGTGTTGAAGATGTCTATCATCGCCTTGTCCTCGGTGGGTATCATACAAAACAAAAATCTATTTTTGGTTCCAAGCACGTGTTTTAATGGGTTACAGAAGGGAATTTAGAGTTAAGCACGTTCTCTTCCTTTACTGACCTTAATGGGTATTGACTCCACCCACTTACTTGGTAATCGGACGCTGTCAGACACCAGCGGTTGCCATTACTGGATTCCATGAAGGCGCCGATGAGGTCCACCCCAAACATTTAAAGTGTTAGAGAGAAGGTTACTTTATTCTTACCCCTATCTGTGTCATACAGTATGCAGATTTTCATATTTGTAAGGATACTGACACACACATTCTATAATATTGAACAACTTATCAGTGCAAAATTTGAATTCTGACACGCTTACCGATCATGTGCCATGGTTAAAACTATTTTGATGGGCTTCAACTCCGGGCCAGAGTCTTCACCCTCTCAAACTTCTGGCAGGCTAGACAGGTACTGACCTTTTAAGCATAAAGTGACAACTTGAAATATTGTGTGCTCTCTATGACATTTATTGAAATCATAATCATTTCAGATATAGTAGAATGTGATTGATAAACATAAGGTTATTTCACTGGCCCTGCTGTCCACATTGTTGACAATACAACATCAGAAGAAGCGTAAGTTGATTTTGTCAATCATGCTCTTCACTCCGAAATGGCCAGAATGCACCTCTGTCAGCACGGCCTCCTTCTCCTCCTTAGTGAAAATCACCCTCCTGTGTGGCTGGCCATCCTTCCCCCGTAGGTACATGCCTAACAAATTTGAAGACAAGAGTTGTTGAAATGCTAATGTCTAAAGTCTAAGTAAATGTGCACTGCTGTCTTTCTCTCTCTGTTTCTCTCTCCCTCTGTCTTTCACTCTCTTCCCACCTCTCTTTCCCTCTCTCACTTTCATCCTCTCTCACTATTCTTACTCTCTCTCTCCCTCTCTCTGTATGTGTTTCTGTCTCTTTCTGTGTGTCTCTCTCTCTCTCTCTCTGTCTAGCAGACACCTAGTCAAGGGAAGTTGGAGTTGCCATAATTGCTTACACCTAGCCATTTGATTGATCGGGGTTATCACATGAGGTTGGTGTTACCTTAATTGATGAGGACGGGCTCGTGGTAATGACTGGAGTGGACTAGGTGGAACGGTATGAAATACATCAAATACATGGTTTGATGCCTTTCCATTGGCTGTGTTCCAGCCAGTATTATGAGCCATCCTCCCCTCAGCAGCCTCCACTAGGGTTTACTTATAGCTAGATACCTTAATATGACATAGACATATGACAAAATGTAGAGCTAGCAACATGTAGATGACCAACTAGATGGATAAGTTTGAACAATTGTGATTTGATAGAAGTTACCTACTTAACCTTACCCTAATTTGTGAATTTATCTGTATCCCTACAAATGTTTTGCCTCTTGTCGAGGTTAGTGGTGCCTTCATACTACTTTGCCTTGTTGGAAGGATAAAATAAAGTCTCCTTGAAGTATGCCATTAAAGTGCAATCTACAGTACATACACACAGAAAGCTCCAATAACAGTTAGCTAGCTAATGTTAGCTGGGTAAAAATTAATGGCTAGCTACCTAGGCAGGCTGAGGTAAATAAGTAGCTAGCAATGTCAATCTAAAACCTATCTAAAGACAGATACAATTATTTATTCCAATTTAAGAATATTTTCTTATATAAAGACAAATATAAATATTCGTTTTCTGAAGCAGTAGGTAGTCATGCAGGTAGTCACCATCAAAAACACTGTCCATGGAGAGCGATTCTGAGGTAATACATTTGCGTGAGCCAAGCGAGCACTTATGAGGTGAACTGAGCACTTAGAACTGCCCGTGTGCTCCATTCTCCACAACAACTGCAAGGTAAAATAGAGCAAAGCAACCAGCATTGCAACAGACACTTTGGTTAATTGCTTAGGTCATGAGCACCGCGACCGAAGTAGCTAGTTCGTTAGCTAAGCTAGCCACTTGTAGCTAGCCAGTAACTCCTCCAGCATGTGTTGACGTCATTTCACAGAATTTGTTATTGGAAGGAAGCTGTAGAAATCAGTAAGAAATGACACTTCTGCAGCCAGGTATCTTATTCGTCCATTTTTTGTTTTGTTTTTTAAGCATTAAATGACCTGGTATGATATTGCATTGATCAGTTATACAGTTTAAAGCTGTTATTTTTATGTTTTTGTCCAAAGTCAACCTTTAGAGTAACATTCCAGACTTTCCAGATTTCTATGAAATATGACCTATAATTAATTACAATATGAGTGAAAATTGTTTTCCTTACAAACATGTTTTACTAAGTATGTTAAAAAGCAGCTTTTCTGTATTTGAATGGTTTAAGTGTACCCACCCCAACAACAGAATGGTGTGGAAGTACTGTATGACATCCTCCTCTATGAGGAAATTAGCAAGCATTTGTTAAACAATCTCTGTTAGAGATATAACTTTAATGTGTGTTTTTTTTAAATGTTTTTAAAAAAAAAGTATGCTTTGGCCACACAATTATAGCATGAGTCAACAACATTATTTGGGTATACGTTATGAACTTTCAAAATTGAGATTTTCACTCGACAGTTACTTTAAAACTGTCAGCCTCATGAAGAAAATGTGACAAATAGAATGAGATGAGCTATAAAACAGCACAGTTTTCACCCTGCCCCATGGGAAAATTTGTAAAATTTTGGGAAATTAGCTTTAAAACTGCAAAATGTTCTCTTAGACTCATGACAAAATGTGTAGAATAGCATGATATACACTACTGTTCAAAAGTTTGAGGTCACTTAGAAATGTCCTTGTTTTTGAAATATATATATTTTTTAATCAAGTCCATTAAAATAACATCAAATTGATCAGAAATAAAGTGTAGACATTGTTAATGTTGTAAATAACTATTGTAGCTGGAAACGGCTGATTAAAAAAAATTATAATAATTTAATATCTACATACTGTAGGCGTATAGAGGCCCATTATCAGCAACCATCACGACTGTGTTCCAATGGCACGTTGTGTTAGCTAATCCAAGTTTATAATTTAAAAAAGCTAATGAATCATTAGAAAACCCTTTTGCAATTATTTTAGTGCAGCTGAAAACTGTTGTCCTGATTAAAGAAGCAATACATCTTGCCTTTATAGACAAGTAGATTATCTGGAGCATCAGCATTTGTGGGTTCGATTTCAGGCTCAAAATGGCCAGAAACAATGACCTTTCTTCTGAAACTCGTCAGTCTATTATTGTTCTGAGAAATGAAAGCTAGTCCATGCGAGAAATTGCCAAGAAACTGAAGATCTCGTACAACGCTGTGTTCTACTCCATTCACAGAACAGCGCAAACTGTCTCGAACCAGAATAGAACAAGTGGGAGAACCCAGTGCACAACTAAGCAAGAGGACAAATACATTAGAGTGTCTAGTTGGAGAACAGACGCCTCACAAGTTCTCAACTGGCAGCTTCATTAAATAGTACCCGCAAAACACCAGTCTCAACGTCAACAGATAAGAGGTGACTCCGGGATGCTGGCCTTAATCTAAAATTGCCTTCCACTTATCCTTCCACTTAACCTGTGTTTTCAAAATACCCCTAAATATGCTGTATGCCTCAAAATACCCCTCAAGAGAAGCATAATAAGTCATGTAGAATCGTAGGAGATGCCTTTTAATCCCCTAGAGTGGATTGATGCACCGGTGCATAACAAAAAAATACCCATCAAGATCAGTCAGTTTTAAGCTAGAGATATCTGGGGTTTTTGCATTTGCTGTGTCTCAATCCACCACATCCGCCAGTGTCGCAGTTCTGCATTTGGGGTGAAAGGTGGCAGAGCTAGAGCGGTGGGTCTTCTCACGTAAACGTCTGTAGAGTCCGAGCGGTTTGACCTACAAACTATTATGACCACTCTATGGAAAGGGGCGACTCGCATGGTTTCAGGAGACTCGTCTGAAGTCGATACCATCGATGTGCCAATGTCTGTTTGGTAGCGTCCAAACCGTTTGGAAAACAAACTAATTTTATCAAATCATTTTTAGTATATATTATTTTGATACCTAAAGGGCTCTTACAATTCAAAATAAAATTGCTAAATAATTCCATATGCCAGTTTAGCATCCCCGCCAAAATCTTAGACTCTAAATAATGAAAATGTCAAAACCATCTCCAGGGGAGGACCCCCTGCCTCCCCCCTCCCAAATATCTACACCAGATTTTGACCTTGTATCTAGAGCATGTCTACTTCTTGTATCTATGTCTACGTCAGATATCAAATATATAGATAAAGATATCACCTGATATTGAACCTTTTCACCCAGTGTCCCGGCTCAACCTTAACTCCAACCCTAACGCCAAGATGAAGAGACAAAGCTAGGGTTAGGGTTATAGTTAAGGTTGAGCTGAGATGTGGACACAAAGTTAGGATTAGGGTTACGTTGAGGTTAGAGGAAGGTTTGAGCAGGGATGTGGACATGAAGCTAAGGTTAGCTACGTACTGTAAATGGTTAGGTTAAGGGTTGAGTTTAAAGTTTGCCTGCCTTGCCTGCCTTGCCTGCCTTGCCTGTCTTGTCTGTCTGAGTCTTTTACCAATTTCCCATTGCGGCTTTATCACCAACTTTTTTGCCTTGGATGCAATGTATTGACTTACAGTATGCATCAATACCCTTGATGCATATCTATGTGTCAATATCCTGTCTGTGGAGGTATGAGAGGAGAAAGAGGTAGAGTTGTGAGAAAATGGAGAGGGGGCAAGGGAGAGAGGGAGAAAGCAGGGAGAGAGGGTGAGCGAGAGAAAAGGAGGTTCTCATGTCTATGACATTTTTCTCTAGGCATTCATATTGGGATGATAATCTTCCCCCATTGAATGCAATGTATTCACTTAGGCATCATGTCCATGGTGCCTTTCTCTAGGCATCAAAAGTGTGATATGCTTACCACACCGCCCGCATTTTGCACGCGAGCTTTGCAAAATAAATTTTACACATACATGTTATTCAAATATTTCACCCAAACTGCTTGCGTGTGTCAATGAGCGCTGCAAGTCCCGCCTATCCCGTCTCTTCATTGGTTTTTAGGAGCATATACCCACATGGGTGATTGAATGCTTTAGAAAAAGAAGAAGAAGAAGGTGAGAAAATGGCGGCGAGTTGTGAGGATGAAATGGAGGAAATGGAGAAGTTAGTGAAGCAACAGCTGTGCTGGAATGCAAACAATATGTGTGTCAGTTCTGATGGTATGGAGCGGGAGGATGAGGGTCAAGGAACGGAATGGTCGGTAGTGGAAAGTGTGGGGGATGAATCAGAATTAGTTGGGTAACATAGATAAATAAGATGTTTTATTTACATAATATGCTTATGTGAGATACTTGTCAATAGAATGTCTCCCTTTGGACTATACTGTTGGCAGTTGCACTTTTCCCTTCTCAGCTAGGAAAAAGTCACTTGGGGCCCAGAGAGGGGAGAGGTCAGGCTTGTCTTTTACATGTCTGGTAATATGCAGAATATCAGAAAGGGAGAGATCAGAATGGAACATTGTCTTCATATGTGAATGTATCTGTTAAACCATGTGAAGGGATGGCGTGATTAATGGGGAACCAGTTAGTTGTCTCCACAATGTCTGTACGCCAGTCACTCCCTCCTTTTCCCATTGGGGGGAGGAGTATGGCAGTGTCTGGAACCATTGTATGTCCCCTCTGATGTTGCACTTATCTTGAGATAGTATATGACCTAGAAGTCACTCCCCTCAGTGAGTTTGTCCAGGAGTGGGGAGAAGAGGGGGTTTACTTGAGATGGGAGAAAATAGAGTTGACAATTGAGTTATGCCTTGGATGAGGTAATGTTTTTGTACTATGAAGTACCAGGAATGAGATTGGTCTCTAAGACGAGGTTCTAAACTGAACGATAATTTATAGCTAATGCTATCTGGCTATGGGATACTCCTCTCTCAAGTAAAAGTATTTCTTTGTGAACTGTTCCTAAGATCTGTGGTTCGTCATGTAAGTTGAGAGGGGTGTATCTTGGCTATAAAAGATCTTGGTATTCTTTTGTAGGCACTCTCAGAATTCATTATAGACACTGAATTGATCTGAGAGTCAAAGGGCGACTTTAAAGCTCACATATTATTAAAGATTCAATTTAAGTTTAACTCTGACTGGTGTGTGGTTTGTAACTCTCCTCATTTGGTAATACAGGAAATTGCCACAACAAAAGACATAGGAAGAAGAGAGATAATGATACAGAAAGCAGTGGAGCGTCTAGTAAAAAAAAAAGCATAACGATGGCCAATGTAGGAAGCAAGATTAGTGATGTGTTGGAGTGGAAAGTGGTGATAGTGTTTGATGAGACCACAGGGCCTCACTTACACCCTATCCGACTAACTAATGTCGTAGAGAAAGAGATGGGTGAAGTGCAATTCGCTTGGTTCATTGGCACAGCAAGAGAATATTTTGAAAATGGAAAAGCTTAATGGGAAGAAGATTAAAATGCTAGATTGAGGGGTCATCACTGGGGGCCCAATATCTATGTCCACAGATGATATTAAAGAAATGTGAAGAAAGGCAGAGTGATAGAGGCCAAAAGGTTGATCAGTAGGAAAGAAGGTCAAAGAAGTGAAAGCTTATTAGTGATGCTGAGGTTTGAGAAAGTCTTGCCAAGACAATTACAGATAGGATTTCTTAGTTTCAATGTTAGAGAAATTGTCCCATATGCACTGCAGTGTTTCAAATGCCAAAGAATGGGACATGTAGCTGCTCAGTGTAAAGGAAAGAAAATATGTGCCAAGTGTGGAGGGGCACATGATTATGGTGAATGTGGAAGTAAGGTGAAGGTTAAGTGCTGTGAATGTGGTGGAGAAAAGGTACAGAGAGAGGCTAGAGAGGCTCAGAGATATAGGATCAGTCATGATGTATTGTATGCAGAGTCCGTAAAACAGATTGGTAGAACTATAGTTCGGACTGATGGAGTCATGGATGCACCTGTAGTAAGTGGACCTAATGTCGGGGCTGGTGCTTCTGATGGTCCTGGAATTGTTTTGAGGCCTGTTCAGAAATCTTGTGCTCATGAATGTGAGGTGTCAAAGGACACTTTGATAATGAATGAAGTTGACTTCATAGCTTTTATTGGTACGGTTATCAATACGACTTGGGTTGTGGAAAGCAGAAATGCCAGATTGAAGGTTTTTGTGGAGACAGATGTTACAGTTGAAATGGTTGTTGACATGCTGTACATTCCTAAGGGTGGAGTGTTACAGCATGGTATAGATCACGTTTAATGGGGTTGGGGAGAGGTTTTGCGGAAGGGGGGAGGGCGTGATAGAAGTTAGGGATTTATTTGGATTAGAATTTTATTTTAATGGTAGTACAGAATTGGGCAGATCATGATTGATCGTACATGCCAGCACAGTAGGTGGCGGCATGCTCTTAAACGATTGTTTGCGGACCGCCGTGATATCATAGAAGAAGAAGAGATTACTTGAAACTAACTAGGTTTACCTTTTTATCTGTGTATTAATTGTCGGAGTAGAGAACACACAATTTTGTGACTCAGAATGGGTCAAAATTCTACAAAGATCCAGGAAAAAAAGTAACTTGTGCATTTCAGGTAAAATAACAACCCAATGTTTAAGTTGCAGGACAAATTAGCTAGCAAAAACAAGCTAGTTAGCTAAATGTCCATGAATGTTTAAAAAATGTATGTTTAAAAAATTAATTAATATAGTTAGTTCAGAGTTAGTTTTTATATTTCAACCTGCGTGTACTGATCGCGTCTGGTGTGGATGGACAATATCAATGTATTTACATAAGAGTCAACACTGTGGCACTCATCTTTTCAAAGGGAATGCAATGTATTGACATAAGCATCAACCACTGTGATGCTCATATTTTCCCATTGAATGCAATGTATTGACATAAGAATACATTTGGTGAACCTCATCTTTTCCCATTGACTGCCATGTATTGACATAAGCATCATATGTTATGAAGCATTACTTTTAGCAAAATTGTCACCTGATGACGTTTTGAGGCTGATAATGGGCTCTATATGAACTAACTATATGAACTGTTAGATTATTCAATTTCACAGCTAACTAGCAGGATATTATATTTAGTGATCTAGCTAATGCATTTTGAGTTTCCACTTCCTGAGAAGGTGAATTAGCCCAAATCCATATTTTATCAATAAGATGTCCCTAGTCTTAGTGCCTGAAAATGTGATTGCATTTGTCATTTAAACTGAACATTGTGCTTACATTAATGAAAAATGAAATAAATTAAATCGTATTCATAATGAATTAATGATGCATGTCTGGAGCCGGTCATTTTTCCAACACACCTAACATTCGTATTTCATCAACTCTGTAGAGTACAAGCATATTAAGGCTATAATATTATTCAGAATAATATAATAATTATTGTCTGGGATTTATAATGACATAGGATAAAGAAAGCTACATTATAACATAGACCCGCATTTTCCTGCATTCTACACTCGAGCATTGAGTGGGCCTATGTTAGATGTCCATTTGTTTAGTAAGTGAAATGTGAAATCTATCAAAACACAGACTTATGAAAGCTAATGCTACCCCCTGATCTGAATGATTAGTCTAATGGTAATGGTGGTTAGAGGTCCCATTATGAAATGGACCCAGGGTTTTCCCACCCGGACCCGATAATAGCTGATATGCATTTTATTTTTATTTTTTTACATTAAGGCTAATAATTAGCTAGTTGATAACTGAATTAGGTTAGTAACAACTGAGGTTGGAGCGAAAACCTTCAGGAGCATAGCTCCCCTGGAACAGTAGCTGCTGCTTTTGCAACAGCTAATGGGGATCCTAATAATATCCTAAGAGTTGGAGAGCCCAGGCATACATGAGTTTGAGCGGAACAGGTTATCATCTGTTGCGCAGCAAGAGGCAGCTCCTTAAACAGCCGCTTGATGTGTGGAGTGAAATACGTGTTCCCATAAGCTCGACATTGAGCAACATTTCTATACACTATCGAGTGTGAAAGAATAGTGTTGATGGACTCTCTTAACCATCCGAGGATCCCAGCTAAGCACATTGCTCCGCTTTACAACCGGAGTAGCCTACCTGGCAACACGGGAAAAAGTGTCCTCCATTTGCTATTTGAGTGCATACGAATGCAGCTGATAATGCAGCTGATAATGGCCCATTCTAAATCAAAACTAATTTCACACATATTTTCAAATGATCACTTTTAACACTCGACACAGTGTGCCCAATCCATGTGCGCACTCGCTCGGCAATAGTTTGAGAAAAATATAATTTATATTTTATTAAGCCATCTTAACTAGGAAAGTCAGTTAAGATCAAATTCTTATTTACAATGACGGCCTACCCCGGCCAAACCTGGATGACGCTGGGCCAATTGTGTGCCGCCCTATGGGACTCCCAATCACTTCCGGATGTGATAGAGCCTGGGATATGAGGTGAAGAGATTGGGGTTATTAACAGAACCCAGCGATGCTTGGTCAAAATAACCCAGCTTGAGTTCTGTGCTATAGTGACCCAGCAATGGGTGGGTGATATAACCTAAGTTGGGTTGTTTTTTACTCATTTTCTTTAGTGTATACAGTGCCTTCAGAAAGTATTCAGACTTTTTCCACATTTTGTTACTTTCAGCCTTCTGTAAAATTCTAAAATTGATTAAGTTAATCATCTGCAATCTACACACAATTGATTAAGTTAATCATCTGCAATCTGCCCATAATGACAAAACGCAAGCAGGTTGAGTAGTTTTCGCAAAAAAAAAAAAAATATATCTGATATGCCTTATTTACATACAGTACAAGTCAAACGTTTGGATACACCTACTCATTCCACGTTTTTTTCATTATTTTTACTATTATCTATACGTTTGACTGGTACTGTAAGTATTCAGACCCTTTGCTGTGAGGCTCGAAATTAAGCCCAGGCGCATACTGTTTCCATTGATCATCCTTGATGTTTTTACAACTTGATTGGAGTCCACCTGTGGTAAATTCAATTTATTGGAAATTATTTGGAAAGGCACACAACTGTCGAGATAAGGTCCCACAGTTAGCAGTGCATGTCAGAGCAAAAACCAAACCACGAGGTCGAAGGAATTGTCCATAGAGCACCGAGACAGGATTGTGTCGAGGCACAGATCTGGGGAACGGTTCCAAAACATTTTGGCAGCATTGAAGGTATCCAAGAACACAGTGGCCTCCATTAATCTTAAATGGAGGAAGTTTGGAACCACCAAGACTCTTCAATGAGCAATCGGGGGAAAAGGCCTTGGTCAGGGAGGTGACCAAGAACCTGATGATCACCCTGACTGACGGTTCTCCCATCTCTATGGAGATGGGAGAACCTTCCAGAAGGATAACCATCTCAGCAGCAATCCACCAATAAGGGCTTTATAGTAGAGTGGCCAGACGGAAGCCACTCCTCAGTAAAAGGCACATGACAGTCCGCTTGGAGTTTGCCAAAAGGCAACGAAAGACTCTCAGACCATGAGAAACAAGAATCTCTGGTCTGACGAAACCAAGATTTTACTCTTTGGCCTGAATGCCAACCGTCACGTCTGGAGGAAACCTGGCACCATCCCTACAGTGAAGCATGGTGGTGGCAGTATCATGCTGTGGGGATGTTTTTCAGCGGCAGGGACTGGGAGACTAGTCAGGATCGAGGCAAAGATGAACGGAGCAAAGTACAGAGACATCCTTGATGAAAACCTGCTCCAGAGCGCTCAGGACCTCAGACTGGGGTGAAGGTTCACCTTCCAACAGAACAATGACCCTAAGCACACAGCCAAGACCACACATGAGTGGCCCAGCCAGAGCCTGGACTTGAACCCGAGCAAACCTCTCTGGAGAGGCCTGAAAATAGCTGTGAAGCAAAGCTCCCCATCCAACCTGACAGAGCTTGACAGGATATGCAGAGAGGAATGGGAGAAACTCCCCAAATACAGGTGTGCCAAGCTTGTAGCGTCATACCAAGAAGACTCAAGGCTGTAATCGCTGCCAAAGGAGTTTCAACAAAGTACTGAGTAAAGGGTCTGAATGCTTATGTAAATGTTATATTTAAGTTTCTTATTTGTAATAAATTAGCAAACATTTCTACAAAACCTGTTTTTGCTTTGCCATTATGGGGTATTGTGTGTAGATTGATGAGGGAAAAACACTATTTAACACATTTTTGAATAAGGCTGTAACCTAACAAAATGTGGAAAAGTCAAGGGGTCTGAACACTTTCCGAATGCACTGTAGATCAAATCAAATCAAATTGTATTGTTCACATACACGTGTTTATCAGATCTTATTGCGTGTGTCGCGAAATGCTTCTAGCTCTGATAGATATTACTGCACTAACAGTTTCACAACATACAGTATACCCAAAATACACATACATGTAAGAAAGGAATGGATTAAGAATATATATATATACATATATGTCAAAGCGGCATTGGACTAAGATACAGTGGCATAGTACAGAGTACAGTATATACATATGAGATGGGTGATGCAATATTTACAAACAATTAAAGTGACTAAGATACCATCGAATAGAATGGAGAGAGTTGTCGCTGATAGAGTTGTCAAGTATGAATCACAGGTTAGAGGAGATCATTTTAGACACTTGGATTAGCAGGGAGTAGAAGATTAGATATGGTACAGTGTAGTGGGAGGACAGGTAAAGATAGGAGGATTTAGACTACAAAATGCAGGGTGGAAAGAAAATGCAAGGCTTAAAAAAAGAGGCCAGAATAGGGCTGTGGCGGTCATGACATTATGTCAGCAGTTAACTGTTACCCGTCTAACGGTAATTGACTGTTTATTTACATAAACATTTTTAGCATCTATTCGCTAAAGAACACAAATAAGTATAATAAAACCATTAAATATATGCCTACACCATCACAATAATTCAATTATGTATTTTAGGCAGGTCTTAAGAAACACTATGACGTGAAGAAAATGTATTTCAGAAGAACAGAATTTCATGTGTACTGTATGTTAGGCCCACTGATCTATAGGCTTAAGTCTAGTTCATTTATAGCAGACAAGATATTCCATTATTTTACATTATCAGATTTTCTAGTAAGAAGAATATAAGTTAAATAAAGGTTAAATAAAACCTTCCATCATCTCTTTTCTCCACTGAGTCCTGACGCGCATTAATTTCCCCACCTTCCTTCCTCTCCTCCTGCAGAGTGTGAATCTCTCTCCTCTCCTGCTCTCTCTGTTCCTGAGCATGTTATTCATGTGTCTCCCTGGATGCCTGGCTAACAGATTGCCAATAAACTGGGTCCAACATGTGTCCCCCTACCCCCAGTAATGGCCTGCCTCTGAGGCGGAGCCCTTACATGTCACTGATCACTCTACCCCTCGCACTGCTATCCTCTCTCCTCCCCACCCTATCACCCTGTCCACCCTCTGCTCTCATTCCCTTTCTCTCCAAGGCATTCAACCGCATCTTCCTCCCCCTACTCCTACCTCTCGCTCTCACCTCTTCTCCACTTTGCTCATTGTCACTATCTCCTCCTACCTCTCCTCTCCTCTGCATGCCATTATCTGGTCATATTCTCCTTCTCCCCCACACCTTTCCTTTCCTCTTTTTTTCTACACTTTGATTCACCCCATCTGTTAGCTCCAATGCTACCCTGCCACACTTTCTAGAGACCACACAGAGGTGGTCACAAGGTAAGGAGATGACAGGGCCATGCGATGGGGATCTGACATCTCTGAGGAGGTCAGGGGAAAAGGATTGTAAAGCAGGTCTATGGATGAGTGCGGATAAGATATATGGGTCTCTGCCCCGAATGGATCTTGGTGTTACCCTAGTGTGGTGTATGATGAATTCTAAAGTACACTTGGTCGGAAGTCGGAAGTTTGCGTACACCTTAGCCAAATACATTTAAACTCAGTTTTTCACAATTCCTAACATTTAATCCTAGTAAAAATACCCTCTTTAAGGACAGTTAGGATCACCACTTTATTGTAAGAATGTGAAATGTCAGATTAATACTAGAGATAATGATTTATTGCAGCTTTTATTTCTTTCATCACATTCCCAGTGAGTCAGAAATTTACATTCACTCAATTAGTATTTGGTAGCCATGCCTTTAAATTGTTTAACTTGGGTCAAACGTGTCGGGGAGCCTTCCACAAGCTTCCCACAATAAGTTGGGTGAATTTTGGCAAATTCCTCCTGACAGAGCTGGTGTAACTGAATCAGGTTTGTAGGCTTCCTTGCTCGCACATGCTTTTTCAGTTCTGCCCACAAATRTTCTATAGGATTGAGGTCAGGGCTTTGTGATGGCCACTCCAATACCTTGACTTTGTTGTCCTTAAGCCATTTTGCCACAACTTTGGAAGTATGCTTGGGGTCATTGTCCATTTGGAAGACTCATTTGCGACCAATCTTTAACTTCCTGACTGATGTCTTGATGTTGCTTCAATATATCCACATAATTCTCCTGCCTCGTGATAACCATCTATTTTGTGAAGTGCACCAGACCCTCCTGCTGCAAAGCACCCCCACAACATGATCCTGCCACCCCCGTGCTTCATGGTTGGGATGGTTTTCTTCGGCTTGCAAGCTTAATCCTTTTTCCTTCAAACATAACGATGGTCATTATGGCCAAACAGTTATATTTTTGTTTCATCTGACCAGAGGACATTTCTCCAAAAAGTACGATCTTTGTCCCCATGTGCAGTTGCAAACCGTAGTATGGCTTTATTATGGTGGTTTTGGAGCAGTGGCTTCTTCCTTGCTGAGCGGACTTTCAGGTTATGTCGATATAAGACTTGTTTTACTGTGGATATAGATACTTTGTACCTATTTCCTCCAGCATCTTCACATGGTTCTTTGCTGTTGTTCTGGGATTGATTTGCACTTTTCGCACCAAAGTAAGTTCATCTCTAGGAGACAGAATGTGTCTCCTTCCTGAGTGGTATGATGGCTGCGTGGTCCCATGATGTTTATACTTGAGTACTATTGTTTGTACAGATGAACATGGTATTTTCAGGCGTTTGTTAATTGCTCCCAAGGATGAACCAGACTTGTGGAGGTCTACAATCTTTGGTCTGAGGTCTTGGCTGATTTATTTTGATTTTCCATGATGTCAAGCATAGAGGCACTGTGTCAGGGTTGTGTGCGGAGAATATTTGGAGTCAAACGCAGGACACAGGTGTTGAGCGAAACCACAGAGTTTTACTCAAAATAAATGCACAATTCCACAAATGGAAAATAAACAGATACGTACACGTATCAAATACAACACCTAACGCACAAACAATCACGGACAAACAGAAATGAAAGCCAGAGGGTTAAATAGGGAACATGATGGGGGAATTGAAACCAGGTGTGTATAATACAGACAAAACAAAACGAAACTGAAAAATGGATCGATGGTGACTAGAAAGCCGGTGACGTCGACCACCGAACACCACCCGAACAAGGAGAAGGGCCGACTTCGGCGGAAGTCGTGACACACTGAGTTTGAAGGTAGGCCTTGAAATACATCCACAGGTACACCTCCAATTGACTAAAATTATGTAAATTTGCCTATCAGAAGCTTCTAAAGCCATGACATCATTTTCTGGAATTTTCCAATCTGTTTAAAGGCACAGTCAACTTAGTGTATGTAAACTTCTGACCCACTGGAATTGTGATATGAAATAATCTGTCTGTAAACAACTGTTGGAAAAATTACTTGTGTCATGCACAAAGTAGGTGCCCTAACCGACTTGCGAAAACTATAGTTTGTTTACAAGAAAATTGTGGAGTGGTTGAAAAACAAGTTTTAATGACTCCAACCTAAGTGTATGTAAACTTCCTACTTCAACTGTATATGTTAACATCATAGTGACTATAATATACATAAACACACTCTGTTGAGTACCTTTCACACTCCAATTCAACGTGTTTGCCATCAATCCTACCTCGGACTTCAGCATATACGTTTCAGTCTCATTTCCAGTTATAGATTGTAGGAATTGATCGGAAAGCACACATGCATGCAAATGGGATGAAATGTGCCTAGAGTATCCCATAACCTTTCCAGTATATCTACCTCCTCCTACTCTGTAAATGACACTGTAACATTTCAGATTACACTTTTCCCAGAATGCCTCATGCTGTCAGCGCTGACCTCTATTTGAGGAGTAAGTGTGTGTGTGTGTGCGTGTGTGCATGCGTGCGTCAATGGCAGAATCGATTTCTTCCTCCTGACAACTCAGCTTCATCTGATGCAAGGACATTTATGAGGAGAGTTATTTTCTTTCCTATACACATCCTATTTCAAGCATTTCCATTTAAAGTACATCATTTCAAGTGGTATACTTTTCACAGGGTGAGCCCGAAAAACAATAACAATATATGTTGGTGACTCCTGTTCAGGGGATAAAATCCATTCTTCTGCAGAAATAAATACATTTCTCCCAATCTTGTGCTGTCACCATCTCCAGGTGAGTGTCTCTAGTACATGACTAATTCAATTTTCATGCTGCAATAAAAACAGATAATGGAACACTATAAAATCTATTCAGGGAGTGGGATGGGCTGAAGAAAATCAGGAAAGAGGACATTTTTTGGGGGGTAAAACTTGTCTCTCCCATTTTCTCTCATTCTAACACTCCATTCATTTCACAAACACCTCTACTCTTTCCATCTGACTACTTCTCTCCTTCTTTCTCTTCTTCACACTCCCACTCTTGTGTTCTCCCCTCTTCGCTCTCAGCCCCTTCTTCTCTCCCCCCTGTCTTCCTTCATCGCTCCTCTCTTCCTTCCTATGTTCTCTGTGTAATTAGCCCGGGAGCAGCTCTGAGCTAGCTGTTGTTCTCTCCACACTGTCAGGACAGAAAGTTGTCAAGACAGAAAGTTCCCCTACATCTCTGTGTGGGCCTGACGTGTGTGTGTGCATGTGACTGTACGTCGTGTGTAGGTGCGGGCACACACATAGTCTACCCTTCTTGTCTATGCTAGAGCATTTCTCATTGTATACTTCACTGTATATTTAACTTACAGTTGTGAACATGTGATTACTTATAACAAAACTAACTGTTGCCATAATCCGGTTCAAGTAATATTTTCCCACTCAGACATTGCTGTGTTCATAGCTTGTGAGGAGCAGATTCTTGCAGCCTTAGATAGCATAGATGCGTGTCTGCAGGAGAAACACTGGCTTACGACATCCATCATGTGCCCAAGACAAGGCCATCTGACTCTTAGCAGCAGTGTGATGTGGAGTGAGCTAGTAGCAACTGACACATATACCACACAAAGAGAGAAAACTATGTAAATGAGAATAAAACGTTTACATAGATACTATAGATGCTATTTATGTTAATGGGGGTGGTTTGTATTTGTATTTATTATGTATTACCATTAGCTGCTGACTAGGCGGCATCTACTCTTCCTGGGGTTCAGCAAAATTAAGGCAGTTTATACAATTTTAAAAACATTACAATACATTCACAACACACTGTTTCCTCAGGCGTCTACTCTACCACTAACACATATCTACACTACCAGTCCAAAGTTTTAGAACACCTACTCATTCAAGGGTTTTTCTTTATTTTTACTATTTTCTACATTGTAGAATAATAGTGAAGACATCAAACTATGGAATCATGTAGTAACCAAAAAAGTGTTAAACAAATCAAAATATATGTTTTATTTGAGATTCTACAAATTATCAGCCTTTGCCTTGATGACAGCTTTGCACACTCTCGTCATTATCTCAACCAGCTTTATGAGGTAGTCACCTGAAATGCATTTCAATTAACAGGTGTACCTTCTTAAAAGCTAATTTGTGGAATTTCTTTCCTTCTTAATGTGTTTGAGCCAATCAGTTGTGTTGTGACAAGGTAGGGGGGTATACAGAAGATAGCCTTATTTGGTAAAAGACCAAGTCAATATTATGGCAATAACATCTCAAATAAGCAAAGAGAAACGACAGTCCATCATTACTTTAAAACATGAAGGTCAGTCAATACAGAACATTTCAAGAACTTTGAAAATTTCTTCAAGTGCAGTCACAAAAACCATCAAGCCCTATGATGAAACTGGCTCTCATGAGGACCGCCACAGAAATGGAATACCCAGAGGGACCTCTGCAGCAGAGGATAAGTTCATTATAATTACCAGCCTCAGAAATTGCAGCCCAAATAAATGCTTCACAGAGTTCAAGAAACAGACACATCTCAACATCAACTCTTCAGAGGAGACTGTGTGAATCAGACCTTCATGCTCGAATTGCTGCAAAGAAACCACTACTAAAGGACACCAATAAGAAGAAGAGACTTGCTTGGACCAAGAAACACAAGCGATGGACATTAGACCGGTGGATATTTGTCCTTTGGTCTGTAGTCCCAATTTGAAATGTTTGGTTCCAACCACTGTGTCTTTGTGAGATGCGGTGTGGGTGAATGGATGATCTCTGCATGTGTGGTTCCCACCGTAAAGCATGGAGGAGGAGGTGTTATGGTGTGGGGGTGCTTTGGTGGTGACACTGTCTGTGATTTATTTAGAATTCAAGGCATGCTTAACCAGCATGGTTCAACAGCATTCTGCTGTGAAGCGCCATCCCATCTGATTTGGGCTTAATGGGACTATCATTTGCTTTTCAACAGGACAATGACCCAACACACCTCCAGGCTGTGTAAGGGCTATTTGACCAAGAAGGAGAGTGATGGAGTGCTGCATCAGATGACCTGGCATCCACAATCCCCCGACCTCAACCAAATTGAGATGGTTTGGGATGAGCCGGACCGCAGAGTGAAGGAAAAGCAGCCAACAAGTGCTCAGCATATGTGGTAACTCCTTCAAGACTGTTGGAAAAGCATTCCAGGTGAAGCTGGTTGAGAGAATACCAAGAGTGTGCAAAGCTGTCATCAAGGCAAAGGGTGGCTATTTGAAGAATCTCAAACATAAAATATCTTTAGATTTGTTTAACACTTTTTTGCTTACTACATGATTCCATATGTGTTAATTCATAGTGTTGATGTCTTCACTATTATTCCACAATGCAGAAAACAGTAAAAATAAAGAAAAACACTTGCATGAGTCAGTGTTCTACTTTTGACCGGTAGTGTACAGTACTAAATCATGTGTATGTGTGTGTATTGTGCGTATGTCATCGTGTCTGTGCCAATGTATGTGTTGCTTCACAGTCCAACCTGTATTTCTATCTGTTTTTTTCATCTAATTTTATTGCTTGTATCAGTAACTTTATGTGGTAAAGAGTTTCATGTAGTCATGGCTCTATGTAGTACTGTGCTCCTCCCATAGTCTGTTCTGGACTTGGGGATTGTGAAGAGACCTCGTGTCATGTCTTGTGGGGTATGCATGGGTGTCCGAGCTGTGTGCCAGCAGTTCAAACAGACAGCTCGGTGCCTTCATCATGTCAATACCTCTCATAAATACAAGTAGTGATGATGTCAATATCTCCTCCTCTTTGAGCCAGGAGAGAATGACATGCATATTATTAATATTATCTCTCTGTGTACATCCAAGGGCCAGCCTTGCTGCCCTGTTCTTAGCCAATTACAATTTTCCTAAGTCCTTTTTGTGGCACAAGACCACACGACTGAACAGTAGTCAACGTTTGACAAAGCTAGGGCCTGTAGGACATGCCTTGTTGATAGTGTTGTTAAGAAAGCAGAGCAGCACTTAATTACGGACATACTTCCCCCCATCTTAGCTAGCTATCAATATGTTTTGACCATGACAGTTTACAATCCAGGGTTACGCCAAGCAGTTTAGTCATCTCAACTTGCATAATTTCCACATGATTTATTACAAGATTTAGGTTTAAGGTTTAGTGAATGATTTGTCCCAAATATAATGCTTTTAATATTAGAAGTATTTAGTGCTAAGTTATTCCTTGCCATCCACTCTGAAACTAACTTTAACTCTTTGTTAAGTGTTGCAGTCATTTCAGTCAATGTAGTAGCTGACGTGTATAGTGTTGAATCATCCACATACATAGACACTCTGACTTTACTTAAAGTCAGTAGCATGTCGTTAGTAAAGATTGAAAAAAGCAAGGGGCCTAAACAGCTACCCTGGGGAATTCCTGATTTTACCTTGATTATGTTTGAGAGGCTTCTTTAACTTCTCTGGGATATGTGGGACGCTAACGTCCCACTTGGCCAAAAGCCAGTAAAAATGCAGAGCGACAAATTCAAATACATTACTATAAAAATCCAACTTTCATGAAAGACACCAAATTAAAGACACACTTGTTGTGAATCCAGCCAACATGTCTGATTTCAAAAAGGATTTACGGTGAAAGCCCACCAAACGATTATGTTAGGTCAGTACATAGCCACAGAAAAACAAAGCCCTTTTTCCAGCCAAAGAGAGGAGTAACAAAAAGCAGAAATAGAGATAAAATTAATCACTAACCTTTGATGATCTTCATCAGATGACACTCATAGGACTTCATGTTACACAATACATGTATGTTTTGTTCGGTAAAGTTCATATTTATATCCAAAAATCGGAGTTTAGGCGGGACGCTACTGTCTCACTTGGCCAAAAGCCAGTGAAAATGCAGAGCGCCATATTCAAATAAATTACTATAAAAATAAAACTTTCATTAAATCACACATGAAAGATACCAAATTAAAGCTACACTGGTTGTGAATCCAGCCAACATGTCAGAATTCAAATYGGCTTTTCGGCGAAAGCAAACGATGCTATTATCTGAGTTAGCACCATTGTAAACAAAGAGATAAGCATATTTCAACCCTGCAGGCGCGACACAAAACGCAGAAATAAAAATTTAATTCATGCCTTACCTTTGACGAGCTTCTGTTGTTGGCACTCCAATATGTCCCATAAACATCACAAATGGTCCTTTTGTTCGATTAATTCCGTCGATATATATATCCAAAATGTCCATTTATTTGGCGCGTTTGCTACATTGAAAGTCAGTTCAGTCCACATTGTCCCGGAAAAAAGCTAAGTAAACACAGCTCCTGCAGTGCTGGAAACGTTCAATAGCTACCTTCATTTGAGACCACTGAGCCAGCTAGACTAGCTGGGCTTTCGTGTCTCTCCCCCTATGCGGTACTGTATATGTCAAGATCCCGGGACAGACAGCAGCACTCACAGCAACTAAGCCCAACAGAGCTGCAGGAACCAAAATAAAATAAAAGTATATAAAAACACTGTCAGCATTTAAACTGAGGTCTCTAGTTCAGATTTCGGCGCTCAACAGCATTCAACAACAACAAACATACGTCGCGCTCTGACGATGTGGCAGGATCCCGGGACAGACAACAGCGCGTTGGGGTTTACTTGTAGGAAAGTGGAAGTAGGTTAAAGGTTGAGACACATTGTTTCTGAGGTCAAGTCCATTTCAGGATTGCCTAATCTTTGATGTATGTATTAATTTTTACTAGGCAAGTCAGTTAAGAACAAATTCTTATTTTCAATGACAGCCTAGGAACAGTGGGTTAACTGCCTGTTCAGGGGCAGAACGACAGATTTGTCAGCTCAGGGATTTGAACTTGCAACCTTTCGGTCACTAGTCCAACACTCTAACCACTAGGCTACTGGTCTTAATATGTCTTGAAAGTGTATACATCACAATGGTAAAATGTAAACACAATCTGAGACACCTGTCATTTTTGGAGACAGGTTATTATTGACACGGCAGCAATACTGTAGCTAGAAAAATAGTGTTGAAGTGACTGCTAACTAACTGTAAACAATTTAGCTGGCTAGCTAAACATCTTGACTAACTGTGAGGTGAAACAACATTCACTTATTTACTGTTAATTAGCCACTGCAAATCTCTGTCCAAAACAGCAAGGTGTCTCCAGCTATGTTTACTTTTTGACGTTGTATGACGTTTCCAAGCTAAAGTGAGTTGATATTGTAGTGTAGTTCATTGTTCTGTTGAGAAATATAGACATTGCCTTTAGGCTTGTGTTTGACATGCATCTTGCAGTTCATCTTCTGTCTAAGTGTCTAATGAATGCAAATGACATATCTCTCTCAATATCTTGGCTATTTTTTCAACATAGCTTAAGTGAAGCATTCATTCCAAAGTAACTTGTCAGTGCTCTGAGGACCACTGAGTCTTAACCCTTAAACGGAATGCCAGCTCTCCCTAGGCATGTGTCTAGTGATTTAAAGCTTAATGAAAGAGAATGTCTACATTGTGGATCTCATTTAGTGGAAATCTTTGACCCTTTTACAAATCACAAACCTTTAAATGGTCTGCCAGAGTAACATGACATGTGCTGAGGGAATGTGCATTTTGACACAGCTTCTATTCAAACTTTCTTACAGAAATTAGTCTATTTCTAGTTTTACCCCATGCATCCTTCGACAAGTTTAACTGAATTGACCCCTTTGCCTTTGAGTTGGAAGAAAACCAATAGAGCCAAGTGCTTTCATGAGTATAAATTATGGTTGACTGGGCTGGGAAGAGGTAGGGAGAGTATTCTGTCTACTCTACAATATGCCTTAAATAGCAAGGGACAAAAGTGAGATATTAGTTTCCTGTGATTTTTCTCTCCCACTTACCTCAGAGATGAGAGGGGAAAGAGCACTTTCGCTTCATGTCATTTGGAGCCAGCAAATTCTACTGAGAGTTTAGAAATCATGTAACAATTACCAATTCATAAAGCCATCTTGTCGGCAGCAAGAATTTTTTTTTATGTGGAATTGTCCATTCACATGAAGAGCATTAACTTTCTTCAAATGGAAGACATTGAATTCAATTAATCTACTGGTGGTGCATTCATTCTGTTTGAAACTATGAGTATTTAGAACTGAGTTAGAGACGTCTCTTTGTGAGGGCTTTTACAGGGCTTTTACAGTGCACTTCACAATAAGAGTATATCATCTGTAGCCGTGAAATGCTTTGGAAGGTCATGGCTCACATCAATACCATCATCCCAGACACAACAGACCCACTCCAATTCGCATATCGCCCCAACAGATCCACAGATGACACAGTCTCTTTTGCACTCCACACTGCCCTCTCCCACCTGGATAAGAGGAACACATATATGATAATGCTGTTAATTGACTACAGCTCAGCATTCAACACCATAGTGCCCTCGAAGATCATCACTAAGATTAGGACCCTGGGACTGAACACCTCCCTCTGCAGATAGAAGGTCAGTGACCTGGCATTGTGGTTCCAGGACAACAACCTCTCCCTCAAAGTCAGCAACACAAAGGAGCTGATCGTGGTCTACGAGAAACGGAGGGCCGAGCATGCCCCCATCCACATCGACGGGGTTGTAGTTAAGCGGGTCGAGAGCTTCAAATTCCTCTGTATCCACATCACTAAGGAATTAACATGGTCCACACATATCAACACAGTCGTGAAGAAGGCATGACATTGTCTCTTCTCTCTCAGGAGGCTGAAAAGATTTGGCATGGGACCTTAGATCCTCAAAAAGTTCTACAGTTGCACCATTGAGAGAATCTTTTTTTACCTTTATTTAACTAGGCAAGTCAGTTAAGAACAAATTCTTATTTCAATGACGGCCTAGGAACAGTGGGTTAACTGCCTTGTTCAGGGGCAGAATGACAGATTTTTACCTTGTCAGCTCGGGGATTCAATTTTGCAAACTTTCGGATACAAGTCCAACTGTCACGACTTCCGCCGAAGTCGGTCCCTCTCCTTGTCACGCCCTGACCTTAGAGAACCTTTTATTTGTTTATTTTGGTTAGGTCAGGGTGTGACTAAGGTGGGTAGTCTAGTTTTTTATTTTCTATGTTAGTCTGGTATGGTTCCCAATCAGAAGCAGCTGTCTATCGTTGTCTCTGATTGGGGATCATATTCAGGCAGCCTTTTTTCCACCTGTTGTGTGTGGGATCTTGTTTTTATATTGTTGCTTTTTAGCCCTACAAAGCTGTACGTTTCATTTGTTACTATTTCTTGTTTTGTGCCGGTTATCATAAATAAAAATGATTAACCTCTCTGGGATATACCGGCCAACATCCAGTGAAAATGCAGAGCGCCAAATTCAAATAAATTACTATAAAAATTAAACTTTCATAAAATCACGCATGCAATACACCAAATTAAAGCTACACTTGTGAATCCAGCTTACATGTCAGATTTCAAATAGGCTATACGACGAAAGCAAACAATGCTATTATCTGAGGACAGCACCCCAGTAAACAAACACAGACAATTCTATTTCAACCCTCCAGGCACGACACAAAACGCAGAAATAAAGATATAATTCATGCCTTACCTTTGACGAGCTTCTTCTGTTGGCACTCCAATATGTACCATAAACATCACAAATGGTCCTTTTGTTCGATTAATTCCGTCGATATATATCCAAATGTCCATTTATTTGGCGCGTTTGATCCAGAAAAACACCGGTTCCAACTTGCGCAACGTGACTACAAAATATCTCATAAGTTACCTGTAAGCTTTGTCCAAACATTTCAAACTACTTTTGTAATACAACTTTAGGCATTTTTTTACGTAAATAATCGATAAAATTGAAGACGGGATGATCTGTGTTTAATCCCGAAGGAAAACAAAGTGTAGCTAGCTTTCAGGTCACGTGCCTCTAACAAAGAGTACACTTCCCTCGAGCCTCATTCTGAACAGTGCTACTTCTTCATTTCTCAAAGGAAAAACATCAACCAATTTCTAAAGACTGTTGACATCCAGTGGAAGCGATAGGAACTGCAAGAAGGTCCCTTAGAAATCTGGATTCCCAATGAAACCCATTGAAAAGAGAGTGACCGCAAAACAAAACAAAATTCTGAATGGTTTGTCCTCTGGGTTTTGCCTGCCAAATAAGTTCTGTTATACTCACAGACATGATTCAAACAGTTTTTGAAACTTCAGAGTGTTTTCTATCCAAATCTACTAATAATATGCATATCTTAGCTTCTGGGCCTGAGTAGCAGGCAGTTTACTTTGGACCCGCTTTTCATCCGGACGTGAAAATACTGCCACCTATCCCAGAGAAGTTTTAACCTACCCCACGCTGCATCTTGGTCCGACCATCCTTCCAACAACGATCGTTACACTCCTTGTTTAGGTGGAGTTCGGCGGTCGACGTCACCGGCTTTCTAGCCACCGCCGATCCACTTTTAATTTCCATTTGTTCTGTCTTTGTCTTATCACACCTGGCTTCACTCAACCAATTATGTGTTTATTATTTAACCCTCTGTTCCCCATGTTGTATTTGTGAGTGATTGTTATTTGTTATGTGGATATTTGTCAGGCGCTGCACTTTTGTTTTAGACCGTGTTTTGGCACTAGTATGTGTTATGTGCTGTCATGTGTTAACCGGTATTAAAGTGCGCCTGTCTATTATACAGAATCACTCACCTGAAGAATGGAGTCAGCAGCAGCAGTTGCAGTGGAGGAGCGCGTTCAACAGCACCGTGTTGCACCGTCTGGGCACAGCCATGGAGCGCGTCCTGCAGACGATTGATTGTTAGGAGAGAGGAGGAGGTTTTTCAGCGCCTCCACCAGCACCACTACAACAGGTCCCACTGTACACCCCTCTTTCACCTGGTCCCAGGTGGGTTTCTACTACAGCTGGAGCTCTACATGGTGACTGTCCACCCGGCTCCTTCGGGGCGTGAGAATGTGTCCGCCCTTGTCTTCTGCCTCTCAGGCAAAGCACTGGAGTGGGCCAACGCTGTATGGAGTGAGGGAGACGCGGCATTGGACAATTACGCAGAGTGAACGTCTGTTCCACCTGAGGCAGGGGCCGAGGAGCGCACAGGATTTCGCCTTGGACTGCCGGACCCTGGCCGCCAGCGCGGGATGGCATGCCACCAAAGCTCCGCCCCTGTGCTTTCTTTTCGAAGAAGCTCAGCCCGGCTGAGCGAAACTATGATGTGGGGGACCGGGAGCTGTTGGCTGTTAAGGCTCTGAAGGTGTGGAGGCATTGGCTTGAAGGGGCTAAACACCCTTTTCTCATCTGGACTGACCACCGAAATCTGGAGTACATCCGGCGGCAAGGAGACTGATCCCTCGCCAGGCAAGGTGGGCTTTGTTCTTTACCCGTTTTGTTTTCACTCTATCCTACAGACCAGGTTCCCAGAACGTTATGGCAGACGCACTGTCCCGGATGTATGACACAGAGGAGCGGTCCATGGATCGCACTCCCATACTTCCGGCCTTTTGCCTGGTGGCACCGGTGGTGTGGGAGCTGGACGCGTACATCGAGCGGGCGTTACGCACAGAGCCCACTCCCCCCAGTGTCTAGCTGGGCGCCTGTACGTTCTGTCTGCTTACCTCGTACCCCTGCACAGCGTCTTGTTACTGGTACCCCTTGAATATAGCCAAGTTATCTTTACTTATTGTGGATTTATTCATCGTGCTATTATCTTTGCTATATTTTTTTCTCTGGATTGTTGGGAAGGGCCCGTTAGCATTTCACATTAAGTCTACACCTGTTGTTTACAAAGCATGTAACAAATACAATTTGATTTGATTTAACCTCTAACGAGCCTCTACCCCGGGTCCGGGAGCACCCCCCAACCCCCCCACACACTGATTAGCATAGCTAGCATAGCTTCACAAGTAGATAGTAGCATCTAAATATCATTAAATCACAAGTCCAAGACACCAGATGAAAGATACAGATCTTGTGAATAAAGCCACCATTTCAGATTTTTAAAATGTTTTACAGGGAAGACAAAATATGTAAATCTATTAGCTAAACACGTTAGCAAAATACACCACTATTCTAACTCCATCAGTTTCTTACTCCTTCGGTGCAATCACCAATTCGGCTCAACTAAGATATTGATAGCCAATAACCTATAAAAAAAACCATCAGATGACAGTCTGATAACATATTCATGGTATAGGATAGTTTTTGTTAGAAAAAAGTGCATATTTCAGGTAGAAATCACAGTTTACAATTGCACCGACCATCACAAATCGACTAGAATTACTAGATAGAGCAACGTGTATGACCAATTTACTCATCATAAAACATTTCATAAAAATAGACAAGCATAGCAATGGAAGACCCAGTTCTTGTGATTTCAGACCATATTTCAGATTTTCTAAGCGTTTTTCAGCGAAAACACAATAAATCGATAAGTTAGCATACCACATGTGCAAACGTTACCAGAGCATCGATTCCAGCCAAAGAGCGCTATAACGTAATCACCGCCAAAATATATTAATTTTTTCACTAACCTTCTCAGAATTCTTCCGATGACACTCCTGTAACATCATTTTACAACATACATATACAGTTTGTTCGAAAAGGTGCATATTTAGCCATACAAAACCGTGGTTACACAATAAAAATACTAGGAAATCAAGCCTCAATATGTCTGACGTCATCTATCAGAGTGATCTAGTTTAATTGAAAGCTAATCATATACTTGACTAAAAAATACAGGGTTGACAGGAATCGAAAGACAAATTAGTTCTTAATGCAACGCGCTGATTTACATTTTTAAAATTATCCTTACTTTTCAATACAGGGTTCGCCAAGTGAAGCTATACCAACAAAATGGCGAAATATGCGTTTAAAATATTTCGACAGAACAACGATTTATCATATTAAATATTGCTTACTTTGAGCTGTTCTTCCATCAGATTCTTGTCAATGTATCCTTTCTATGTTATAAACGTCTTTTGGTCGATAGATGGTCCTCTGTCCTTCGAAATGTCCACCACCAACGACCGACACCCCGAAACGTTTCCAAAGCTAAAAAGTGCACGACAAATAAATTCCTCAGAATCGCACTAAACGGATATAAATTGCTATAAAACGGTTCAAATTAACTACATTATGATGTTTTTAACAACTATAACGACTGAAAACATGACGGAGAAATATTGCTGGTTAGACAACGATTTGGAATGAGGCAAGTCCGATGTCCTTCACGCTTCAGGCGCGCGACGAGAAAGGGCGGTCCCTATACATTTTGTGGTTTTATAATGGCTGGGATTGTGCAATAGACTCCATTCAAAACGTGATGACGTACAGACACCCAGAGGAAGACGTAGGCAGTGTCGGTTTCTTCATAGCATTCACTGTCGCCTTAAAAACAGACTCCAGATCAGGGGTAAAAATTTCTGAAATCTGACCCCTGTCATGAAAAGTGCTGTAGATATTGTTCTGTACCACTCAGAGACAAAATTCCAACTTCTATAGAAACTAGAAGGTGTTTTCTATCCAATAATAACAATAATATGCATATTGTACGATCAAGAATTTAGCACGAGGCAGTTTAATTTGGAGACCCAAATATGCTAATGCGGAACAGCACCCCCTATAGTTGCAAGAAGTTAACCCAGGGCTTTCGATCGGGGAAGCAGCGAACCTTCATTGTGGAGACAATTTCGGTGATGCATTTCCTAATGAAGCAGGTGAGGGGAGGTAGTTAGCTCATTGTAACTTGTACGTTAGGAGTCAAGAAACAAGTACAAGGAGTGAATTTAATAATAAAAGAAACATGAAACACAAGCAGCGTACAGACATAAACTCAGCAAAAAAAGAAATGTCCCTTTTTCAGGACCCTGTCTTTCAAAGACCATTTGGAAAAATCCTAATAACTTCACAGATCTTCATTGTAAAGGGTTTAAACACTGTTTCCCATGCTTGTTCAATGAACCATGAACATGCACCAGTGGAACGGTCGTTAAGTCACTAACAGCTTACAGACTGTAGGCAATTTACGTCGAAGAGGCCTTTCTACTGACTCTGAAAAACACCAAAAGAAAGATGCCCATGGTCCCTGCTCATCTGCGTGAACGTGTCTTAGGCATGCTGCAAGGAGGCATGAGGACTGCAGATGTGGCCAAGGCAATAAATTGCCATATCTGTACTGTGAGACGGCTAAGACAGCGCTACAGAGAGACAGGACAGACAGCTGATCGTCCTCGCAGTGGCAGACCACGTGTTACAACACCTGCACAGGATCGGTACATCCGAACGTCACACCTGTGGGACAGGTACAGGATGGCAACAACAACTGCCCGAGTTACACCAGGAATGCACACTCCCTGCATCAGTGCTCAGACTGTCCGGAATAGGCTGAGAGAGGCTGGACTGAGGGCATGTAGGCCTGTTGTAAGGCAGGTCCTCACCAGACATCACCTGCAACAACGTCGCCTATGGGAACAAACCCACCATCGCTGGATCAGACAGGACTGGCAAAAAGTGCTCTTCACTGATGAGTCACGGTTTTGTCTCACCAGGGGTGATGGTCGGATTCGCGTTTATCGTAGAAGGAATGAGCGTTACACCGAGGCAAGAACTCTGGAGCGGGATCAATTTGGAGGTGGAGGGTCCGTCATATTCTGGGCAGTGTGTCACAGCATCATCAGACTAAGCTTGTTGTCATTGCAGGCAATCTCAATGCTGTGCGTGACAGGGAAGACATCCTCCTCCCTCATGTGGTACCCTTCCTGCAGGCTCATCCTGACATAACCCTCCAGCATGTCAATGCCACCAGCCTTACTGCTCGTTCTGTGCATGATTTCCTGCAAGACAGGAATGTCAGTGTTCTGCCATGGCCAGCGAAGAGCCTGGATCTTAATGGGTTTGGGAACTGTTTGATCGGAGGGTGAGGGCTAGTGCCATTCCCCCAAGAAATGTCTGGGAACTTGCAGGTGCCTTGGTGAAAGCGTGTGGTAGCTCACAGCAAGAACTGGCAAATCTGGTGCAGTCCATGAGGAAGAGATGCACTGCAGTACTTAATGCAGCTGATGGCCCCACCAGATACTGACTGTTACTTTTGATTTTGACCCCCCCCCCCCCCCTTTGTTCAGGGACACATTATTCCATTTCTGTTAGTCGCATGTCTTTGGAACTTGTTCAGTTTATTTCTCAGTTGTTGAATTTTGTTGAGTAAATATTTGTATGAACATATGTTAAGTTTGCTGAAAATCAACGCAGTTAGAGGACGTTTCTTTTTTTGCTGAGTTTATAATGCATACATAGAAACAATAACGCCTGAGTTAAGAACCAAAGGGAGTGACAGATATAGGGGAGGGAATCAAGAAGGTGATGTCCAGTTGAGTCTCATGAGGCGCAGGTGCGTGTAACGATGGTGACAGGTGTGAATAATAATGAGTAAACTGGTGACAACGAGCGCCAGAGATGAGGAGCGGGAGTAGACGTGACACTCATCAATGCTATCGGCGGAGTCACAGAACACTAGCAAAGCAGTCCTGTAGCATAGCCTCCAATCCCGAGGACCATTTCTCAATGGAGCGCTCTTCAGGTACTTCCTTGTTAAGCTTCTGCTTGTAGACAGGAAGCAGTATAGAGTCATGATCTGATTTTCAGTGAAGGAGACATGTTGATGTAAGTTGGGCATCACGTCTTAATGACACGGAAATATAACCACTGGCAACCAGAAAAGCAGCCTCTTGGTGCTCATATAGGTTTCCTGCTTGTTTATAGCCTCGTACAGTTGGTTAAGTGCCAGCTAGTTTTTTTCTTCTTCTTGTCCTGAGTTGGAAGGTACACTCAGTTGCCAGTTCATTAGGTACACGCATCTAGTACCGGGTCAGACCCTCCTTTGCCTCCAGAACATCCTGAATTCTTTGGGGCTTGGATTCTACAAGGTGTCGGAAACATTCCACATGGATGTTGATCCATAATGACGTGATGGCATCATGCAGTTGCTTCAGATTGGAGGGCGGTACATTCATGCTGCGAACAGCCCGTTCCATCTCATCCCAAAGTTCTATTGGGTTTGGTCAACAACATTGTTCAGATAGGCTGTGGCATTTAATTGTTGCTCAATTGTTATCAAGGGACCTAACATGTGCAAGGAAAACATTCCCCACACCAGTACATCACCACCACTAGCCTGTACTCTTGACAACAGGCAGGATTGTTCACTGAACTCATGCTGCCTACCCCAAATCCTCTGACATCATCAAGACGCAACAGGAACCGTTACTCATTGGACCAGGTAATGTTTTTCTACTCCTCAATTGCCCAGTGTTGGTGATCGTGGGCCCACTGGAGCCACTTCTTGTTTTAGTCCATCTGCGCCGTTATTTGTCTGTGTGTGAACCACCTGTTAGCTGTCACGATTCTTGCCCTTCTACTTCAACCTTTCTCATCAATGAGCTGTTTTCGCCCACAGGCCTGCCGCTGACTGGATGTTTTGTTTGTCACAACATTCTCTGTAAAACCTAGACACTTGTGTGTGAAAGTCCCAGGAGGGCGAATGTTTTCTGACATACTGGATCTGGCGCTCCTGCCACGACGAGCATAACACGTTGCACATTCTAGCATTCAATCGAATAGTAACTGAATGCCTCCATGCCTGTCTGATTTATATAGCAAGCCATGGCCATGTGACTCACTGTCTGTAGGAGCGATCCATTTTCATGAACAGGGTGGTGTAACCTAATAAACTGTTGTCACGATAACAGCTAAAAACTCTCTCCGGAGGTAGAAGGATCGACATATGACCATCAGGTGTGCCAAGACGGGTGAGCAATGGGTGGAGACTTACACTGCACTAAAGTCAGCACACCATTTGCTGTTGATGAAGAAGCATACCCCTCCCCTTCTCGATTTCCCTAAATCCAATGCCCTGTCCGCTCGGTGAATGGAGAATCCATCGAGTTGCATAGCCTTGAGGGTATCTTGTCCGAAAGCGATCGGAGGTCATCCATCTTATTATTAAGCGACTTTACATTGGCCAATAGAATGGAGGGAGGTGATGGTCGGATTTCCTTTCACCTTAATCTCACTTATGGTGACAATGTACGAGAATGATAATATCACACATAATTTCATACTGTACAAACAACACGGCCACCTCTCATTCTCTCCCTTACCCTCCTCAGGGCAGCTGAATTCCTCCCTAGATTCCCGTATTCCAGATGAAAGACTCACCAAGGTCTCTGACCTCAGGAGAGCCAGCAGGATGAAACGTCTTTCTCTTGCTTTGCTTGCATTTAAGCTGGATTTCGGTTGTCTTATCTGTTTAATTTTAATTCAATTAGTTTCAGGTTTCTTCATTCCCCTGGGCTCCTAGGGCACACCCATTCACTCGACATACTGTAGAACTGAGAGGTTTTGTGGTGACTGAATGAACATGTACTGTACTTTCCCTCACTGTGGGGATGATGACATTAAGCCCCTCTACCCACATATTCATGCACACAGACTCACAGACATAGACACACAGACACACATGGTGATGTACGCAATACACACACACACACAAACACACAGATTGCTGCGGGTGACCTTTCACGAAGACATGCGAAGGTGATTGAGAAGGGCAATGACAACAGAGGCCAGTGCTTCTAGCAAAAGTTTAGGTCAGAGCATTGGATAATCTAATACAGGATCTACTGATCCCTGAACAGAGGCAAAGGTTCCATAAAACGGATGTGTTCTAAGGTCATTCCCACATCTGAAAGACGTGCTATTACCCTTTGTTGTCACCCTATAAAAACAGTGTGCATGAAAAATCTATCATGGTCTACTATCTTTTCTGTTCTGGAAATATTCAAAAATAGTTTTATTATCACAACAGGAACACAAAGCAGCAAAAGGGTTATTTTTTTTGCATATTCCAACTGCCCAAGTGCAGCATTAATAAAAGCTCCACCACTTTAGGTTTGCAAAGCAGCACTTAAAAACGCAGATACAAATAATCATAGGTATTGTTGAATGTGCGTTTTTAATGGAGTGTCTTAATGGACTATTTTAATATTTTGTTGGACCAAGCTACTTATTCATCCTACTAGGTTTGGCAGCGCTTTGACTTACTTAAAAGATAATGAAACAGACATGCTCTACAGTGCACTTAAGGTGAGGGGTTTGGGTCCAACCCAGAGTATGATATTTTCATCTGATTGTCAAACAAATCACTTCAAAAAGTAGGCTACCTGTGCATGTTCGTCCACTCCAAAAGAATTCCAGCATTCAAACTGTATGTATACCCATGTCTTTTAATGAATGGAAATGGACATCTGTTACAAACACCAAAAAGTGTGTCTAGTGACATTCAGCGAGTGCCATTGATTATTGATTAGGCCTACATTATTTGTTCCGTCTAGATGACAAATTGACATTTTTTGTAGCCTGAAAACTTGGGACAACTGAAATGGGGCTGAAACTGTCCCGGGAAAACAAGAAGATCACCCTAACACACATGGTCAATTTACTAGACTAGGCTACAATGTGTATTACCCTGAACACCCAAATAGGACTACCAGTAACCGGTGATGTAGTGGTAAAAAAAATAGGTGGGTAAACTCTGATTGCCAGTGAAAAAATAACACTCCCTATACTTTCAATGCATTTTTCTGAAAAAGATGGGAAACTGTGTTTTCTAGCTTTTACCCTCCACTAGGCCAACACCACTGCCGGTATCCTACCCTCTCAGCAGATGCAATCTTACACACATGAAAACATGCAGAACAGGTAGCCTCCATTCAATATACAGTAATATATGAGTTGATTCAAAACATGTTTTACACCGTAGTTCATGAATTGTCCTTATTCACGAGTTAATGCTTGGAGTCTTCACAGATCGTGTGATATAAAACACTACCTTTCTTTCATTACATTAATGACATTCATGACAGTGTTTTTTTCCCTTACTAAGCATTGAATTGAATTAGAACATTGAACTTAAACCCTGTATGAATCATGGATCTTGTAGATCTCGGACAATGCACTGCAAGTGTACCTTAACTATGCCTATGTAATACGTTTCACCGTGAAAACAGTTCTCATGTGCACACAAATCCAAAATAATGTAGGCCTATGCCATTGCAAAATCGAATGCTTGAGTCAACAATAGACCTACTGTCAATAAGATATAGGCTACTTTTTGGATGGATTGGATGCGCATTGGTGTCTAGCTGTAGGCTAGTTGTCTAGTGATATTGTCGACCATCATCAGCTGATCCAGCAAAGAAAACAATTATTGATAGAAAATTATAAAGCTAACTAAATGGTCTACTACCAGTACCCGCGCGTAACTGAAAAACAAAGCAATGAGTGCTCTAAACAGCTCACTGACAAAAGCAAACAATAGTAAATCAACGGATAAATCTAATCAATTGGAATAAAGGATCTTTTTTTTCAAGGATGTATAGCAAACAAATGGCGTAAATGAGGAAGTACCATGGGAAATCTATGCGAAAGGAGCTCAGCTGAGGCCGTTTATTTCTATGTGGACAACGCTGCCACATGGAAATAAACGGTTTTAACCAGGGTTTCCCAAACTCGTTCCTGGGGTCCCACTTGGATGCATATTTAGGGGGCATGTCATCAAGCTTTGATTACTTGAATCAGCTGTTTAGTGCTAGAGCAAAAACCAAACTTCCACACAGGGGGGCCCCAGGACCGAGCTTGGGTTAAACCATGACAGGGGAGTGGGGGTGTTCATTTGATTTGGAAGCTTTTATTTTTATATTTACCAATGTAAATCATATTTATCACTGCATTCTAAACAAATAGGAGAATCGTTAAATTAGCAATATTTAGAGACCTCCCCAAAGTTGGACTTTTGTTGCATTTAGGGGAGCTCACGTCTCATTAAGGGGAGCTGAGCACCCCTGGCTCCCCCGTAATTTGCACTATGGTCCAACCCCATTTTCTCCTTGCAAATCAAGATTGATGTACTTAGCTCTAAACTTGACTATACCCTCAACGTTGCATTATCAATCTTCATTATTTTTTCATGCAATGACCCGTTGACATACTGCATGACCCATCTTGTATTAGCAGCTTTTCCCAAAAAAGTAACACAGAACATTATTGTGCGTATTTTCTTTGAATGTTACATCTTGTATACTAAAGGTGGTTCAGAGAACTATGCCAGCATGATCAGCAACCTTGCTTGAGACCTGAAGACCTGCATTACCTCCCCAAGCTCAGTGGGCTGAAACAATTAAACAACTCAGGTTCAAACCCAGGACGGTCACACTAGTAGAATCCGGGGTAACCAAATGGAGCTGTTATTACATGGGGATTTTGTCTCCGTGGTGTCCATATTTGCTGGTTTCCCTCTTACCTTCCCTGATATCCTATTTCCAAAGTTGTACAAGCCACAGCTTGAAGATCTAGCCAGTCAGAGAATAGTCCATGTGAGAGAATGCTAGCTAATACTTGGCCTCAGTGTTTGAAATTAATCAACAGAGATGTGGTTAAACGGACCATGATAATGCTGTCGCCCAAATCAGGATGCAAACCAAATTGCGTGCCCCTATAGCAGCAGATCTGGCCAGTGAATGAGAGCAAAAGGGGGAGGCAAAGCAAATAATTAAATAATTATAAACAAAGTGAACAGGATTAAATGTAATACTTGTATTACTCACAAACACTTCAAAGAAAGTGCTTTTACACTTTATCCTTGAAATAAATATGAACACTTACATTACAGTGGATGTATGTCTACTGTACCTTACATTACAAGAGTATTTCAAATGTACCAATGTGTACTTTGCATCCCAAGGCCAGTAGGTTTCCTATGGGTTCAAAAGCTCTCCGAGATGGTGTCTCTTTCACTGCAGCTTGTTGAGGCTTCATCACACACCTTAAGACCAGTAGCAACACTTTGCTGACCTCTCAGCTAATGATACACCACTTATTGTTTGGGTGTGTGTTACAGTGCCTGGTGAAAGTGCATAAATCCCTGATTGACTATATCTTAACAATTACTAATTAACCCACAGGAGGTAATTACATGGAAAAGAATGGGAAGGAGGCCTACATTATCTCAATGAGTAATTACAATGCTTAAAATTTTTACCAATATTAGATACAGTCTGCAGCACAAGTCCAAAGGCAGACAGAGCATTTTTCTCATTTTAGCACCATAATGCCAGGGCTATTTATTATGTGCTGAGCTATCGTTTTTGTGCAGGCTTGGCAGACAGGGGATTTTCTCCGATTACTGCCATTAAGAGACTGTGGCCAATTAGAGTGCAAGCATCTATGCAATCAGGCTACAAGCTCAAACAAAATCTTAGTTAAGTTAATTTGGGTTTTCATTTATCCCTTTGAAACACAAATCTCAGTTCCATAATAACTTGAATAACATGCACAAGTTCTTAAAAAGTACACTTGCTGTGTCCCAGGAGACCTAAAAAAGTCACAAAAGAATAAAAGCAAATAAACTCAACAAAAAAAGAAACGTCCTCTCACTGTCAAAAGCATTTATTTTCAGCAAACTTAACATGTGTACATATTTGTGTGAACATTACAAGATTCAACAACTCAGAAATAAACTGAACAAGTTCC
The DNA here is from genome assembly GCF_002910315.2 of Salvelinus sp. IW2-2015. Taxonomy (NCBI): domain Eukaryota; kingdom Metazoa; phylum Chordata; class Actinopteri; order Salmoniformes; family Salmonidae; genus Salvelinus; species Salvelinus sp. IW2-2015. The sequence continues at coordinate 5,812,355 of NC_036872.1, forward strand.
ACAGACGTGTGACTAACAGAAATGAAATAATGTGTCACTGAACAAAGGGGGCTCAAAATCAAAAGTAACAGTCAGTATCTGGTGTGAACACCAGCTGCATTAATTACTGCATTGCATCTCCTCCTCATGGACTGCACCAGATTTGACAGTTCTTGCTGTGAGATGTTACCCCACCCTTCCAACAAGGCACCAGCAAGTTCCTGGACATTTCTGGGGGGAATGACCCTAGCCCTCACCCTCTGATCCAACAGGTCCCAGACATGCTCAATGGGATTGAGATCCAGGCTCTTCGCTGGCCATGTCAGAACACTGACATTCCTGTCTTGCAGGAAATCATGCACAGAACGCGCAGTATGGCTGGTGGCATTGTCATGCTGGAGGGTCATGTCAGGATGAGCCTGCAGGAAGGGTATCACATGAGCGAGGAGGATGTCTTCCCTGTGATGCACAGCGTTGACAACAAGATCAGTCCGATGATGCTGTGACACACCGCCCCAGCCCATGACGGACCCTCCACCTCCAAATCGATCCCGCTCCAGAGTACAGGCCTCGGTGTAACGCTCATTCCTTCGACGATAAACGCAAATCCGACCATCATCCCTGGTGAGACAAAACCGTGACTCGTCAGTGAAGAGCACTTTTTGCCAGTCCTGTCTGGTGGTTTGTGCCCATAGGCAACGTTGTTGCCGGTGATGTCTGGTGAGGACCTGCCTTACAACAGGCCTCCAAGCCCTCAGTCCAGCCTCTCTCAGCCTATTGTGGACAGTCTGAGAACTGATGGAGGGATTGTGCGTTCTTGGTGTAACTCGGGCAGTTGTTGTTGCCATCCTGTACCTGTTCCGCAGGTGTGATGTTAGGATGTACCGATCCTTTGCAGGTGTTGTTACACGTGGTCTGCCACTGCGAGGATGATCAGCTGTCTGTCTTGTTTCCCTGCAGCGCTGTCCTAGGCGTCTCACAATACTGACAATGCAATTTATTGCCCTGGCCATATCTGCAGTCCTCATGCCTCCTTGCAGCATGCCTAAGGCACGTTCACGCAGATGAGCAGGGACCCTGGGCATCTTTCTTTTGGTGTTTCTCAGAGTCAGTAGAAAGGCCTCTTTCGTGTCCTAAGTTTTCATAACTGTGACGTTAATTGCCTGCTGTCTGTAAGCTGTAAGCTGGGAAATAATGTTTAAACCCTTTACAATGAAGATCTGTGAAGTTATTTGGATTTTTACAAATTATCTTTGAAAGACAGGGTCCTGAAAAAGGGATGTTAGTTATTTTGCTGAGTTTAATGTGCATCGCAGATTCCCTTTCCCCTTCTTCCCTCTATCCAGGTATAATGTGATCTATTGCAACTTCTGTCACGCTGATGAAACAAGACAAGATCAGCTGAGACTGAATAGCTCACAGGTAATAGATTTTAGAGAGCCAAAATGTCAGCTATCCTATCATTATGTTATTCTGCTTTTGTTTTTCACTATCTGGCAGGCTTTCCGGATCAGAGGACTAACTCATACCATCTCATCATGGAATAATCTTTCTAATACATTCACCGTGATGACACATGGGGTGGTTTGACCTTTCACAAGATTCCATGGCACCAATATGCCATGCACCAGAATTAAAAAGGTGTGTGGCATTTCTGCATGAATTGAGAACAGATCAGTTCTGCAATGAAGTAAATGAATAGGCTGGGGATAAGTCAGTAAAATCCTCTAATCCTCTGTCGTCATGCAGAAAGCATATTCACAGAGAGCTTTGGATGATACCATTTTGAAGGCTGGCATTAAACTCCTATGGGAGGAACACATGCATGCACATAAACACAGACAAATGCAAACACACACACACACACACACAACCAAATAGAAGCAGCTCCATCATCCTACTGGTCCTTTGTAGTTCATTGTCTCAGACTGACAAACTCTCAACGACTCCTAAAGTTCTGAGCTCAAATTGAATTGTCTGATTTTGACTTGTGGCTGGCAGGGCAATCGCACTACGCTACATCAAACAATCAAATCAAGCTACGCTAGCACAAACACATCCTCAAGGGTTATCCCTAATCTCTTGCCCGCAGTCCCCTGACAGGCAAGGCATCAGTGAAAGCAACAGCACACAAACATAGACACAGAAACACACATGCACACAAAGACATACAGTACCCAGAAATCCAGAATTTAATTCCAAATCGTATCACTTCAGTGGAGCATGTCAGGTTCACACTCTTTTCAGTTGAGTTCTCACCAATAGATGGGTTTTGTTAGTGGGTGTTTGATTTGTCGACAACAAATGTTCTGGGAGTTACACTGTAACACATGCAGTGACTTGCAGTCTAGGTAGGCAGTGCTTACCCTTTGATAATCAACAACAAAATGTCCTGTTTTATAAAAATGTTTAATCATTTTTTGTTATCTAATGTTTTTTTACAATGATTCTGGTGGTTTTTATGCAAAAAATAGAAGAATTTGCTAAAACTGCATCAGAATTTCAGTAAAGGCACTAGGCTATTCATACCTTTCTTTCCATGCATTCGAATCGTTGACGTGTGTGGCCGTTCCTGACTCCAGTCACAGTTCATGGACAGGGTCAGCATAGCTCTGCTGCTTTGCCTAGCTTCAGTCGTTGCAATGAGACAATTTCATATTTTGCACATGCGAATTGCCTAAACATGTTGTGTGGGTATTGCCTGGGGTAAACTGCACATTTGGGTGTACAACATAATTTGGGATTTGCAACCCTTGAACTGAACAAAGCTAGCTAGCTAGCAAAAACAACCTTACAAATGGACACTATACTGTACCTGAAAACATTGAAATAATGTAACACGCCGTTTGGAGGGTTCGAAGAGTGGAACGTCAACTATACTAAAAGTTAAGACCAAACAGAGTTAACATACAGAACCGGAGATCTACGTGACTTTATTCATGACAGGCAAGGCAACCACCACTCCCTCACTACTAGCTGTTTGGCAGGCGAACTGTGAGTACTGGACTGTCCACTTGTCTGAAACGTCATTACCAATTAGTACTTTTTACCTGGACTTTTACACATCTTGGACATTTACTTTTGCCTTGTGGATGTAGTAGGAATGTTTTTTCTCCCGCCACTCAATGCGAGCCAGAGCTTTGGCTTATATACTGAACAAAAATATCAACGCAACATGTAAAGTGTTGGTCCCATCTTTCAGGAACTGAAATAATAAATCCCAGGCATTTTCCATTCGCCCAAAAAGCTTAATTCACAAATGTATTTACATCCCTATTAGTGAGCACTTCTCCTTTGCCAAAATAATCCATATACCTGACAGGTGTGGCATATCAAGAACCTGCAGCATGATCATTACACAGGTGCACCTTGTACTGGGAAAAATAAGATTACACTTTAAATTGTCCAGTTTGGTCACACAACACAATGCCACAGATGTCTTACATTTTGAGGGATTGTGCAATTAGCATGCAGACTCCAGAAATGTCCACCAGAGCTGTTGCCAAATAATTGAATGATAATTTCTCTACCATAAGCTGTCTCCAACGTAGTTTTAGAGAATTTGGCCTCACTCCCAAAGACCACGTGTAACCACGCCAGCCCAGGACCTCCACAAGGCCTTTTGTGCAGAAAAACTCATTCTGATTGGCTGGGCCTGGCTCCCAAGTGGGTAGGCATATGCCCTCCCAGGCCCACCCACGGCTGCACCCCTGCCCAGTCATGTGAAATCCATAGATTATGGCCTAATGAATATATTTAAATTGACTGATTTCCTTATATGAATTGTAACTCAGTAAAATCTTTGAAATTGTTGCATGTTGTGTTTATATTTTTGTTCAGTATACAAGATGGATGCGACGAACTACACTAAAACCATTATATGTGTGAGGCTGCATGGGGCCGCACGGGAGGATTCTCCTCTCTGACCGGCTGAATTCCCTAAAGGATGGAGCTGCCTGTGTGCTGCGTGGGAGAACTGTGCTACCATCTGCTGTTTGTGTGTGTGTGTGACGTTTTGTGTCTGTGTGAAAATGGAACCGGAGGCGGCCTTGGGGATGCGTCTCCCACACAACCGTGGGCCTGCTGTGTGCATGCAGAATAAAATAATGGACATGGGGTCCTGCTGTGATTTCTACAACGCTTCACTGAGAGGTTCAACTTCACCCTGAAGGACAGACAAGTGGACTTCATTTACAACAAGTAAAGGGCCCAAAAATTGGAGGTTAACATCTCTTTGAATGTATTGATGCATTTTTCTGTCATTTTGATTGTTAATATGGACATTTTGTTAGAATCTTATTTATTATTTAAGTGTGTATAATAATATTAATATTATTATAATGTGTTTGTGTTGTTTTACACGCCGCGTGTAGTGCATTGGAAGAATTGTAAATCCATTGCGAAAGGCTACGGAGTTTGCATTGTGAATTATTTAGACGAAATGTGTCCATATATTGGTCTTTTAGTGCCACCTATCAGTTGTTGCTGTGGATGCTACATTGGTCTATGGCTGAGCTGAGCAGTGAGTCATTTTGTCAGGTAATATGAAATATGTTATCATCAGAAGCTATCGCTTGTGTATCTTGGCAAAATTTGTATTTATATATGGTGGGGTTTTTTTGTGTCAATTTTGGTTAATTAATAGCCTATGTCACTCTGGTTGTTGGAGCTATCTGTTGTATGGGTAACTTGGTCTTCGTCAAGGTTTATTGGTGAGTAAATCTGGCTTTGATAATAACCAGTGCCTACCCAGCCCCCATCCTCACTGCACATCACTGAACATATGGCTGGCAGCCTGTGGATCACCTACTGTAAAAAGGCAAGCACGGTACAGAGGCCTTGGTTTCATACCTTTTAATGTCATTCAACTTCCTGTTTAAGCAGTTCATACCAACCGATAGTCCTCTCTGTTGTAAATATCAGCTGGGAGATTTGAGCTGCATTCACGCTTTGCTGGCTATGCACCTGTTAAAGGCAATGTTCCCATGTTCACGATAAACTTTGCATATGTCGGCTCAATTGGAAATTAACTTTAAATGTCAAGCTCCCTATAACGCGGATCTGCATTTGATCAGATTGAATCCCCGCCTTGAGCATGGAATTACCTTTGTTTATTTTTAGCTACAAAAGGAATAAAATAACATATTATTGATGTATTGTATCTGCTTCTCCCCATTGCCCTTATGTAGTGACAATCCCCTCTCTTGTCTTGTTTTCTAAGGCAAAGGCAAGTATGGAATATATTCTGTGTATTTCAGAAACATATTAATCTATGTGTCTGCTTCTCAACATTTCTCATGTTGACAGTTAACAACTTGATATTTCACTCGCAACAGCCACATGCTGGATCCGCTAGCATACAGAAACGGTGTCATATAGCAGATTACTTTAGAATGTAACCTGAATACTTCATAAAGTAGAGCCATTATGGGCTGAGCTGCATCAGAGCAGGCAGTAATAGCTTGGACCCAGCTCAAAGGGCTAATGGCTTGGTTGTTCAACCTGAGTGTGGTGGTATCTTAAAAATTCACCGCCCCCTCCCTGTAGCCCAGGCGACACACCTGACATCCCCATTAAACACCTCCTGATAAAGCCTCTACTCCCCTGACACACACACGCAAACACACACACACACACAAACCACACCACACACACACGCCCTTTACCTCAGTCACCTCAACCTCACATGACAAGAGGCTTACTCTCTAGTAGCCATTAGGCCTGACCTTTATCTGTTATCTCTGCAGCAGTTAGTAGCCTAAAACAGCCGCTGTATCGCATTAGTGGAAACCAAGACTGTTCTCGGAGCAGATCTGACGGTTTTGACTAGCAGAAGTGACCTTTCGTAGCAGGTTAGGATCATTTTAAGAAGCAGATTAGGAAAATGAACATAGCATGTTAGGAGAATTAGGTTAAGGTTTGTAAAAGTGTTATGGTTAGCTAAAATGCCAAAATGGTCCCTGACACGATTCGAACATGCACTACATGACACCTGCTCGTCGAATATGTCATTCCAAAATCCCGGGAATTAATATGGAGTTGGTCCCCCCTTTGCTGCTATAAATACCTCCACTCTACTGAGAAACCTTTCCACTAGATGTCGGAACACTGCTTTTGTGATTTGCTTCCATTCAGCCACAAGACCATTAGTGAGGTCAGGCAGTGATGTTGCTCGATTAGGCCTAGCTCGCAGTCGGCATTCCAATTCATCCCAAAGGTGTTACATTGGGTTGATGTCAGGGCTCTGTGCAGACCAGTCAAGGTCTTCCACACCGATCTTAACAAACCATTTCTGTATGGACCTCGCGTTGTGCACGGGGGCATTGTCATGCTGAAACAGGAAAGGGCCTTCCCCGAACTGTTGCCACAAATTTGGAAGCACAGAATCGTCTAGAATGTCATTGATGCAGTAGTGTTAAGAGTTCCCTTCACTGGAACTAAGGAGCCTGAACCATGAAAAACAGTCCCAGTCCAATATTACTCCTCCACCAAACTTTACAGTTTGCATTATGCATTGGGGCAGGTAGCGTTCTCCTGGCATCCGCCAAACCCAGATTAGTCCGTCGGACTGCCAGATGGTGAAGCGTGATTCATCACTCCAGAGAACGCGCATCCACTGCTCCAGAGTCTAATGGCAGCCCCTTTTAGACCACTCCAGCCGATGCTTGGCATTGTGCATGGTGATCTTAGGCTTGTGTGAGGATGCTCTGCCATGGACACCCATTTCATGAAGCTTCCGACGAACTGTTCTTGTGTGGACGTTGCTTCAAGAGGCAGTTTGGAACTCTGTTGTGTGTGTTGCAAAAGAGGACAGACGATTTTTATGCGCTACACACTTCAGCACTCGGTGGTCCCGTTCTGTGAGCTTATGTGGCCTACCATTAGCTCCTAGAATGTTTCCACTTCACAATAACATCACTTACAGTTGACCAGGGCAGCTCTGGCAGGGCAGAAATGATGTGATGAATTGACTTGTTGGAAAGGTGGCATCCTATGACGGTGCCACGTTGAAAGTCACTGAACTCTTCAGTAAGGACATTCAACTGTCAATGTTTATCTATGGAGATTAAATGGCTATGTGCTCAAATGTATACACCTGTCAGCAACAGATGTGGCTGAAATAGCTGAATCCACTAATTTGAGGGGTGTACTTTTGTATATGTTGTGTATCTAAACTCAGCAAAAAAATACACGTCCTCTCACTGTCAACTGCGTTTACTTTGAGCAAACTTAACATGTGTAAGTATTTGTACGAACATTACAAGATTCAACAACTGAGACATAAACTGAACATGTTCCACAGACATGTGACAAACAGAAATTGAAAAATGTGTCCCTGAACAAAGGGGGGGTCAAAATCAAAAGTTACAGTCAGTATCTGGTGTGGCCACCAGCTGCATTAATTACTGCAGTGCATCTCCTTCTCATGGACTGCACTGGATTTGCCAGTTTTTGCTGTGAGCTGTTACCCCACCCTTCCATCAAGGCACCTACAAGTTCCTAGACATTTCTGGGGGGAATGGCCCTAGCCCTCCAATCCAACAGGTCCCAGACGTGCTCAGTGGGATTGTGATCTGGGCTCTTCGCTGGCCATGGCAGAACACTGACATTCCTGCCTTGCAGGAAATCACGCACATAACGAGCAGTATGGCTGTAGATTGTCATGCTGGAGGGTCATGTCAGGATGAGCCTGCAGGAAGGGTACCACATGAGGGAGGAGGATGTCTTCCCTGTCATGCACAGCGTTGAGATTGCCTGCAATGACAACAAACCCAGTCCGGTGATGCTGTGACACACCGCCCCAGACCATGACGGACCCTCCACCTCCAAATCGATCCCGCTCCAGAGTACAGGCTTCGGTGTAACGCTCATTCCTTCTACGATAAACGCGAATCCGACCATCACCACTGGTGAGACAAAACTGCAACTCGTCAGTGACCTGTCTTACAGCAGGGCTACAAGCCCTCAGTCCAGCCTCTCTCAGCATATTGCGGACAATCTGAGCACTGATGGAGGGATTGTGCGTTCCTGGTGTAACTCGGGCAGTTGTTGTAGCCATCCTGTACCTGTCCCGCAGGTGTGATGTTCGGATGTGCCGATCCTGTGCAGGTGTTTTTACACGTGGTCTGCCTCTGTGAGGACAATCAGCTGTCCGTCCTGTCTCCCTGTAGTGCTGTCTTAGGCGTCTCACAGTACGAACATTGCAATTCATTGCCCTGGCCACATCTGCAGTCCTCATGCCTCCTTGCAGCATGCCTAAGGCACGTTCACACAGATGAGCAGGGACCCTGGGCATCTTTCTTTTGGTGTTTTTCAGAGTCAGTGGAAATGCCTCTTTAATATCCTACGTTTTTATAACTGTGACCTTAATTGCCTACCGCCCTTAAACTGTTAGTGTCTTAATGACCGTTACACAGGTGCATGTTCATTCATTGTTTTTGGTTCATTGAACAGGCATGGGAAACAGTGTTTAAACCCTTTACAATGAAGATCTGTGAAGTTATTTTGATTTTTACGAATTATCTTTGAAAGAAAGGGTCCTGAAAAAGGGACGTTTCTTTTTTTGCTGAGTTTAGCTACAACTAGGCCTGCCCTGCGAACGGTCTTGGTTTCCACTAATGCAATGCTGCAATAAAGGCTGCCAGAGAGCCTGGGTTTAAACACTGCCAATATTGAACAAAATGGTGTGTTTCAATTCTTTCCTTCATGAGAAGTCAGTGTATTGACTGGAATAATGGTCCGATAGACTGTAGACGATAAATGGCAATATGAGATTACCACACAGAGCTTGTTGATCTATACTCTATTTTAAAAAATGTAAGTGCCAAGGAATGGGACAATATCTGTGTGCTCTTTGTGATATTCATCTTTAATATCAGGTTATGGTTAAGAGGGAAGGTGTGATGTTAGTGCTGAAAAGGAGAGGTGATTGGTCTGGAAAGTGGATTTGAAAATGCTCTTGGTCCATTGTTGCAACCTGGATTATTGTAAGAATTAGATATAATTGGATAGTACACACTGTAGATGTACAACAGTAGACCTACTCTCTGTCTCTCCTCTACATGTTTCATTGTCTCCCTTCAACATTTTGACACCATTCATTCTGCTTAGCAGATTTTGAAATGTCATACACTTTCTTCTGCAGCAGCTAGGGCATGATGCAGACTTCACAGACCCTGACAAGGAAGCTTAAACAGCATGAAATTGGAATGAATTCACACATCATCTGAGCCATCTCCAAGGGCTTTAATCGTCTTTATGTCTCACAAGCAGGCCTATCAAAAAACTTTTAGAGTCAAGTTTTACTTAGAGGGAGGGATATCAGGGACTTTATAAATTAAATGATCTATTGTTGTCTTGTTCTTAATTATTGAATTTAAAATATATTTTAAGGCTAAAGTTAACATATTTTTGATCGCCCTGCCTTGTCTGAGACATTCTGGGATTCATATCTGTGTTAATAATAGCTTTGTGGGAGAGTTTGAGTCTTGTGTCCCTACGTTGAGTCTGCACTGATCTCAGTCTAAACTGATGGGGTTTTATTTCATGTTGTAGATTTAATTCAATCTTTTAAACACGCTGTTGTAATCTCAGTTGTATCGTTGAGATGAATTGTCAATGTCGAACTGTACAAGAAATCAAAAACGGAGGACCAATATGTTGTCAGAAACGAACAACTCTCAGTTCAGAACTGCTTACACTTTGATTTGTAAGTTATGCTGGCATTTCCAGGGAGCCCTGAGGTGCATCATTTCGACTCAGTTCTCTGAAGTTGATTTCGGAACACAAAATAGTTTATTGGGCCTGAACTGTTGTGGTATATAGAAAGGTAAACAGTCAATAATCAATGTTTAAGGGTCTCATCAGGCACTGCTCTCAGATAAGGCAAAAGCAGTTTCTCTCTCTCTCTCTACGCTTTACTTTATTCTGAGTTTCAACGGTCAAAGAGAAAAGGCCACTTACACTAGCCACTGTATCACTTAGTGCCAAGGTTGTTTAGGTAAGATGACAAAACACTATAATTTTTTGTTATAGTGTTTTGAGCGAACACAATTTTTTCCTACGATTTCTCATGTTGGAGTTAAGTTTGGTCCGACTAAACATTTTAAGTTCAGGTTACACTTTGAATTAAAAGTTAACTAAGCAAACAATAAAAAGACTGGGAACCAGTTACTTTTAATACTATTTAGTTGAAACAACTAGATGTGTTTTGTTTATTTCGTTTTTTTACAGTTCGGCTTTTGCAATAAAATGGACACGTACTGCAATCTGGAGAAGTTTGAATGGTAAAATATAATTTTGTCTAATACAAAATGGGCTCTAGAGGAAAACAACAAATTGTTAATTTTCTGTAGCTCCTTTCAATAGAACAAGGATGTGGTGTAATTTGGTTGGTGCGGTTAGTTTGGCTTCTATTGTTTCTCTCATGTTACATTCAAACTAATGGTAAGACTGGGAAATCAAGGCCTGCTAATCAGCATGATTCACAGACATTTCACAAGCATAATTGCCCTAAAAAAAAAAAAAAAAAGGAACATCCTACTCCCTAGGTCTTGATCAAACTGGAGTAAAAGGTCATGACCTTCTCCAGCTGAGCTTTGAAGTTGATTGAAGATGTTGATATTCTGGGTTTGATTGCAGAAGACATGCATGGGGCAAGCTGCCTTGAAAGCAAATGAATCAGGCCCTGTTCAGAGGAAAGAACATTAAATTAATATAAGCCCAAAGCCACCATTACATTTTATTAATGTATCATTTACTATTTCTATGTCTTTTAAGACTGCAGTTGTTAAGACTTCCACACAATGGACGTGTTCGCAGAGTTGAGAGATTAGCTCTCCGCGACCATTTGTGACCCATTTCAGGAAACGAGGTGTATGTCGCAACTTCAAAGGAGACTCATTTGAAAGGTTTTTATTTATTTTTTATCAAAATTAGTTTTTTGGGGCAGAAATGCCTTCTGGAACATGTGAACTTTCATGTGCTTTAATAACAAATGTGTATGTCATCTGTAAATATGAATACACATTTTAAATTATGTTGGTTAAGCTACAGAAAAAGTCAGCAGCCTTCCCACTAGCCATGATTGGCTGAGATAATGAGTGGGCTGGACATGCCGAGAGAGGAGTTTGGATTGGTCTGCCATATAGAGGGCTTCTGTCTATTTGAGCTGGTCAGTCTGTGTTGGTAATTCTGTCGAACGCTGCTTTAAAAAAAAAAAAAGATTCCGTAGTGGAATCAAGTGTTCCTCTCCACTTTCTGGAGGATCGAGTTTTGAAATCAGTGGAATTAGAGTATGATAGCTAAAGAGATGGAAAAAATGCATGTCTCAGGACTACATCTTCAAACTAAGGGCAACCGTGGCATGGCATCCATGACAGGGAGACGCGTCCATCATGCTAGCTACATTTTCAGATATTAGATGTTTCTAATTTTGACAGAAAGATGTTTCATTTCAAGTTAAAGTGTACTGTTGCTAGCTAATGTTAGCTGGCTGGATCCCTAGCTAATGTTGCGTGTATGATATTATTATTCGTATCAAAGAGACATTTGCTTTGCTAGTTAGAGCCTAATGTTAGCTAGCTAACATTGAACATGGTTGGTTTGGCACTATGTTCATTGTTGTTTAACTAGCTAAACATTAGCTGGCTGGCTCGTTAGCTAACGTTACGTGACGTGTGTGATCTTACATGTTGTTTACCTAGCTAGGTAGCTACATGTCTTAAGGCTTTCTGCTAATATCAGATATGTCTATGTCCTGGGAAATGTTCTTGTTACTTACAACCTCATGCTAATCGTATTAGCCTATCTTAGCTCAACCGTCCAGCAGGGGACCCACCAATCCTGAAGAAGTTTTAAGCTAATGTGTACAACACCCGTTGAATATGGCCGGTGTCAGTAAATGTTGGCAAAAAAGCGTAATGAAATTGTTGCCAGCAGAGCTAGTTAGGCTATTTTCATGTTATCCAGAGGTAAACAAATCATCGCTCCGAGAGCGAAACGAGATGGGTGGGGCTAAAGCTTAAGCTTGTGAATTATGCTGAACGGATGTAGACAAAGAAGAGCTCTTCACTAGATACCAAAACATTCAAAGGCCATTTTCTCAAAAGTGAAGTTTATCAACTTTCAAAGTAGAATTACTTTCCCATTTTTCCTCAAAAACCAGTGTATGACCAACCATGTTGTAGCTCTGAGTCTCTACTTTTATCAAATGAATAAAAAAAATCACAATTTCAAATGTTATTACATAAAACCAAATCCAGGTGGTTAGTCACATTTAATCCAGACTAATTTTGATGTAGGATGGTTATAACAATATAACATATTCCTGGTTTCTTTGTTGACGTAAAGCAATAAATGGAGCTAATTAAAATAATAATCTAAACTATTCTGCATAATTAAAAAGTGACACGTTAATTTCAGATTGGAAAACAATTACAATGGGAAAAGTTTTGAAATAGTGAATAACTGGGTTTTACAAAAGCAGAACATAAAATAGATTCCGTAATGGCAGTCTTTTGAAGAATATAAAAGTATGAAGTTAGGGTTAATAAGAAACTGAGTCATATGGTATCTATAATGTATTTTCAGCCACATCTTCCGTTTAGTTTTAATATCATGAATTAAAACAAAAGTACAAAAATCCTGAACTATCTTAAAAGCTTGTTGCGAAATATCCATTTTAAAAACATTTTTGAATGTTTCAGGACCAAAGTGGCATAGGTTTCTAAGACATTTTACTCAGATTGCATTTTGCCATGTTGAAAGACACATTTAACTGTGCTTTTACTTCCGTGTGGGAATACACAAAATGGCTTGAAGTTGTGTTGCAACCATGGTATAAGATGATACAATTATGTAGGAGACAAATCCAGATGTTATCTCAGGCGGCTGGGCTTATTTTATTTGTACCCCTCACACATTGGAAAGATATACATCCAGCATGCTGCATCCCAGGAGATCTCACACATATTAGGTGTCTGGACTAGACAAGTAGAATTATTTATTTCCTGTTCTTCCTCCTCCTTCTGTGTGAAAATCAATTGAGGGATCAATAATCTCCCAGGCCGTTCGTTCCTAACAAACATGCCAATTTCCTGTCTGTTCTTAATCTACGACCGGCAAACAAGGTGCAGGGATTGTGTCTCCTCTAAGTGAACAGCTCTGCTCTCTGTGAGATGCCTCACAAAGTGAAATGAGGAACCAAATATCACATACCATGGAACATTTTAAATTCACGTTCTCGTTCTGTTTGTACATTTTTCTCTATCTAACTCTTGCTTTGTAAGGTTTCAAACAAGTTGCTTCTACGGTATACTGTACATACTGCAGAGTATAAGCAATGAGTCTCCAAAAAGCCACAGATATTATAAGGAACACCTGTTGTCAGAAGACCTGAAATAATGCACAAAGAATTAATGACCTTCACATGCTCGGAACCTATGTAAATTTGCATTTTTGATGTCCTCCACCAAGATAAGTGTAACCACACCAGGTGATGAAGTATCGCAATACAAGTCCTCACCTGCCCTGGAGATCACTATCCATTACATTCAAATATAGCCTAACTTCACAAATCATTATATTAGCCAATAGAATTCCCCCCCCCAAAAAAAAAATTATATTTCTACGGCAGTACATCTAAAAAGCAGTAATTTTGGAAGCGGTAGGAAGAAATAAGAAGTAGGAGGTCATCCATTTTTTCCCCTATTTGATTAGAAATGTAATTCATGTAGGTACAGATGGATTCGGTGATTAAAGTATGTCATTTCACAGGGTGAGAGCACAATGCAAGGCATGTGCTTTGCAAAAAGCTGACGGGAACATTTTCTCCTGTGACTAAATGTGATGGTGTTCCAGACAGCTATAATAGGAACCTGCATTTTACTATACTATACTTCAGGGTATTTTTTCATTTTGATTATTATTTATCAGTCTTCAAAAGGCTTCCACTAAATCCATGTAGCCTAGTGCCATATTCTGAAAAGAAGTGCAAATTCATTTTTTTTTTATGTTTATTTGGTAGCACAGTAGTAGTGTTTACCCTTTGTTATTTATTGAGTAAGATACAGTGGAAACAGCTGTATTACACTGTAATATTGGGGAAACAGCAATACATATATCCTTAACAACTAGCCAAGTAGTACATAAGATGTGGGAAAATCCATTTGTCTTCACAGACCAATTCTGTAAAGGGCAGAATAAAGATGTAAATACTACTACCATTCACTATGTTTGCCTCAAGCACAAACACTTCCTTGATTTGGTTGCAATCAATTCTACATCACCTACATTTCAGAAACCTGGCGCTAAGTGCATAAAAATGCACACTTAACCTTGCACCTTGCAAAAAAATATCTTGAGACAACAATACACAGTGGATGTAGAACTGAAACAGTTATATGATTGATTTCTAAGGGAGATCAGGCATTTTAGTTTACCTGTAAACTGTTCATAGGGTTGGTTTTGTGAGTCTGTGTCACTCTGACAGGAAGCTCAGTAAGATCATGCCGAGCGCACACACTGGTCACAAGCACACAAGGTCATTCCACTGCCAAGGAATGAACAGAGAAATAGTGGAAGCCAGCCTTGATTATTGATCCGAAGTGTATACACTGAAGACCAATCAGATTCACCACTGACCCTCACATTATGATGTAAACATCTATCCGTGTGTGTGTGCGTGCGTGCGTGCGTGAGTGCGCATGTGTGATAAAAAAGCCTGTGTGTGTATGACAAAAATGTGTGTGTGCGTGTGTGTAAACTTGCTATATTGTATTTAGGTGTCAAAAGAGGCATGTCTTCTGAATCTCCCAATACACTCAAACCTCTATCTCTTGAAATTCCAAGTGTACACTTAAAAAATGGCCGCTAATATAACAGTCTACACTACTGGTGAATCTTTAGCTCTACAATTACAGATATTACTATACATCCTTTTGTCCAGATTTTCATCCAAATAGGTATGGTGTCAATCCATATTATGCAATTTGTTAATACGTGCTTGAATACGTTGATTATCAATAAGACATTGCAGTGTTAATCCTTGCAAGAACTGTACATTTAGGTAACTGACTTTACATTTGCGCATAAATTACGGTTTAATGAAGCAAATCTGAGTGTAGTGCCACTGTTAAATCTAATCATGTCTATTCTATTTCAGAAAACATATAAACCTTTAAATTCCAGATTCAAGCATGGTTCGACCTGCCAATGTCTGTTTGTGTGTTTTCTTCGTAAACGTGTTTGATGGCAACAGATGTTTCATATCTCCCATCACCAAAAGTTACCCCCCCAAGAGCTAGTGTTGGTTGGATTTGAGCTAATTGGCTTCAAAATGAACAGATTTTAACTGGCATTAGGCTTTCAGGAGGTGACTTTTCTCCTTTCTTGTGTCTTGTTTACATACACACATGGCCAAACTGTCCACACATAAAATGCAGAAGCTCTGTTAATGCAGGGTAGAAAATGTCACATGTAGATTCAGCCTCATATGGAGCCTTTAAAGGGTTTTTACATTGAAAACTTCATGTGATAAAAAATTTGAACTAAGACAGATTAGTATCACCAAAGTCTGAAACATCTATATTATTGCTCTGTCCGTTGAGTTGTACGTGAAGATCCAATGACCTGACTTGAGGCTGAATCGCTCGGAATCAATTTGTCTCAGCTAGGATGACATGAGCCTAGCTACTCATTATTAATGTGTCAAATCAAATCCAATTTTATTAGTCACATGCGCCGAATACAAAAGGTGTAGTAGACCTTACAGTGAAATGCTTACTTACAAGTACCTAACCAACAATGCAGTTTAAAAAATATGAATAAGAATAAGAAATAAAAGGAACAAGTAATTAAATAGCAGCAGTAAAATAACAATAGCGAGACTATACAGGGGGTACCGGTACAGACTCAATATGCGGGGGCACCAGTTAGTCGAGGTAATTGAGGTAATATGTACATGTAGGTAGAGTTATTAAAGTGACCATGCATAGATAATAACAGGAAGTAGCAGCGGCGTAAAAGAGGGGGGGTGGAGGGGTGGGCAATGCAAAAAGTCTGGGTTGCCATTTGATTAGATGTTCAGGAGTCTTATGGCTTGGAGGGTAGAAGCTGTTTAGAAGCCTTTTGGCGCTCCGGTACTACTTGCCGTGTGGAGGCAGAGAGAACAGTCTATGACTAGGGTGGCTGGAGTCTTTGACAATTTTTACGGCCTTCCTCTGACACCGCCTGGTTTAGAGGTCCTGGATGGTAGGAAGTTGGCCCCCAGTCAGGATGATCTCGATGGTGCAGCTGTATAACTTTTTGAGGATCTGAGAACCCATGCCAAATCTTTTCAGTCTCCTGAGGGGGAAAAGGATTTGTCGTGCCCTCTTCACAACTGTCTGGGTGTGCTTGGACAATGTTACTTTGTTGGTGATGTGGACACCAAGGAACTTGAAGCTCTCAACCTGCTCCACTACAGCCCCGTCGATGAGAATGAGGGCATGCTCGGTCCTCCTTTTCCTGTAGTCCACAATCATCTCCAATGATATGTTTTGTTTATACTTCATCCTTCGCCCTCATTTGAATGTGTACCTTGCATTACCTGTCAGTTGCCACCACATCTTCTGATTCAGCAGCAGGTCACCAGTAAGCAAAATAATGGCTTGTCGTTATTGTGTCGTAGGCTGTAAAAGCAATTTGCAGTTGTTTTTCGTTCCTAAAAAAAGAAGATGGTTACATTAGTTTCCCAAGTTCAGGATGCACCCAAGTTGAACACAAAGAGTGTCTTTTGCAGAGCACATTTTGCAGACATGTGCTTTGAGAACCTGCTACAAAAAAAAGATGGGGTATGACAAGCTTCTGATACTGAAGCCTGATATGGTCCCAACACTTGAGTTGCCACTGACAGTCCCAGCAGCAAGCATGAATCACGGTGTAAGTAGCGAATGCCGTGTCTTTGGCATCATTAAAGTGAAGACTGTTATTTTATCAACTCAATTCTCTGTAATTATTATTACGTGATTAAACAAATCATGTAAATGGAATTAACTAGGAAGTCGGGTCACCAAGGAAAATCTTCAGATTACAAAGTTATAATTTTCCTAATAACTTTTCAGATATTTTAATATCTGATCAATTAGTCTTCTAATTAATGAATTATTATTTACGTCACATTAGTCTCATTCCAAGCGTTGTAAATTGTTGGTTATCTGCACGAACCCAGCCATCACTATGAATCATCCATACATCAATTGTCTTAATCATTTATTTACTAACTAACTAAATAATCACAGAAATGCATAACAAACAAACAAACAGTAGGTATGGTTACAAGGAAATGATAGGGGATGTGCCCTGGTGGGCTAAACAGGTGGCTTGGTAGACAAAGGGACTGAGAAGGGCGCGAAAGACAAAAGACACTACACAGTTGATAATTATAATCATTTAAATGCTAATCCTTTGCACATGAGTGCTCACTTATTCGGGAATAATTGCAATCAACATATATATTTACGCTCAGTGTGTCGTCATGATCTCTTTTGAAATCGTCCGTCTTTCTGTTGGAAAGTTAATCTGAACTTCTCTTTGCGTCCCCCCTGGAGTTATTCGGGGTTAGAATGGATACTTCAGAGTCCCATTCACAAATATTCTTATAGAATAGATGTTTCGGGCAGTTGGCGGTCTTCGCATTCAGTCGACATAAATTCTAGCTGCAGACTAGTAATTAGTATCGAAGATTTGCTCTTATTCTGTCTGTGTCGATAGTCTCAGACTCTAAGCATTTCCACCAGTGTAGCCAATGCTCCACGTGGTTTAGTTACAAATTCAACAACCGAGGAATGCATGGTCTCTACTCAAACCTTAGCCCTCTTGGTAATCGAGGTACGCTTGGTCTGAAGTGGGCTTCTCCAGGTGGGGGTTTTATTCGGCACAGTAAAAAAGGCTGTCCCATGACGCCAGATCGATGTCTGTGCTCATGGGGGCGGGCCAATGACTTAGTGAAACTTTAAAGGGAATTGGATTCTCTTTCATTAAACAGTTTAAAATCACATTACATAATTTCACAAATAGTTTCATCTTTACTCATTAATTTTATACATAATTAGATGCAAAACTCATAACGGAGGCTCCTGGATAAACAGAGTTATGGTAATGTGCTGTATTGTCTCTCATGAGGTCAAAAACATTAGACAAAATGGACCGGTCGTAGCTGGATTCTCCACCGACCGTTTACGCATTCTCCAAAACATGGACATTGTTCAGTTCTCAAGTTCTGTGATG
Source organism: Salvelinus sp. IW2-2015 (assembly GCF_002910315.2). NCBI lineage: Eukaryota > Metazoa > Chordata > Actinopteri > Salmoniformes > Salmonidae > Salvelinus > Salvelinus sp. IW2-2015. Next base: position 5,830,601 of record NC_036872.1, read on the forward strand.
TAGAAGAAGGTCCTTTGTTCTACTGTGAACCCTCTCTCTATACTGCATGAGGGAGAGAGTCTCCTCCAGGAATTTACGACCTGAGATAACAGAACCTGGGTGTAAGAGGTTGAGCGGGGGAAAGCACTCGCTATACCCAAAGAGGGCCACGTCATGACACTAACATAGAATAGATTATCAGCTACCTAGTTTACCTAGCTTCATCAATGAGCTAACGTTATATTGCCGGCAAAAACCTCCATATCATTGCTTTCACTGAGCTAGTTTGTTCACTTATCTAGCTAGTGGTTAGAAAAATGTATGACTCAAAAGAGAAGACATTTTACAATCTCTTTTGGTGCATAAAAGATCGAAATCAGATTGTAAAACAACTTCTCTTTTGAGTCATAGATATGGCTAATGTAAGCTAACGTTAGCTGTATGATGATAGAGATATGTGGTATTTTTATTTATTGGAATGAAAATCATGTATAAATGTTAGGATATATGGTGGATGCTGCATGATGCACGGAAGTACTGCAATCGTCATATTTTATAGTGTTTGATCATCATTCAGATACACAAATAGTCAAAAAATAAACATGTGATTTTTAATACGCGTATTTCCTTAGACTACATTTCCAAAATCTTCAGAAAAGACACTGTGAACAGTAATTGAAAGGAAATTTAATTTACTACCCCTTAATCTAACATTTTCCTTTTCCTTTTCACAAACATTACAGGCTACATAGACAGGCTGCTGGATCTCCTCTTCAATGAGGTCACCCCTGATCGTATGTGGAGAATGTTTGTGAGCTCTCCGTCCCAGAACCCCTGTGTTCCCAGTACGACAGACCTGTGTCCCACTTCAGTGATGAAGGGTGAAAGAAGGTCTGAGCTCTATGGGCTCTTGCACCAAAAGAGATGGCATATGTTAGTTTCCAATGCACTGAATAATCATTCCATGTTTAAGCATCTGATTTTGACAATGATTATTAATTCAAAAGAAGTGGAACACACACACACACACACACACACACACACACACACACACACACACACACACACACCACAACACACACACACACACACACACACACACACACTAAACCAACCTCTCTCTTTTCTCTGTGTTTCTGTGGTGGTATCTCCATACGACCGCAATGGTGTTCAAACATGGCAGCTGCCTGCTGACGGACAACAGTTTTTGTCATGGTGTGCTCCTTCCTGGCCTCTTCGTCCCCCTCACCATTATGGTGGTCAGCTACTTCCTCACCATCAGCGCCCTGCAGACTGAAGCTACCCTCTGCCTGGACCAGCTGGTGCCCCGGCCCAAGTGGAGCGCCACCCTGACCCTGGGCTTCTTTCCCCAGGCCTCGCTCTCCTCAGAGAAGCTTTTCTTCAGGTGTTCACTAAGCCACAACACAGGAGGGGTAGGAAGAGGGGTTGGTGGGCAGGGGTGGACCTGAGGTATGGGCGTCGCACCATGCAGTCAATCAGCAACAAGCAGAAGGCCTCCCAAGGTCCTGGGCATGGCCTTCTTCCTGTTTGTGGTCATGTGGTGTCCGTTCTTCATCCACAACGTACTGGTGGTGGTGTGCGACCCCATGAACTGTGACCCGGGGGTGATGGGAGGGCTGCTGAACATGTTTGTGTGGGTGTATACCTCTCCTCAGCCTTTAACCCTCTGGTATACACTGTTCAAAAACTCTGTTCAACGTACCGTGCAGTCGTCTTCCGCTACATACGCTGCCAGTACAGCAGGGAGAGGAAGCCTCTGCAGCTCATACTGGTCAACAACATCCCTCCGCTGGCCTACAACTCCCCTAAACTTAAAAACATGGTCAGTGATGGTCTACTTAAGAGGGTGGCTCTCCCATGGACACCAATGCAATAGCAGCCGGGTCTGGTCTAAACTCATTGAAATAGAAAAAAAGGATGTGGGCCACGAGTGGGATGTCTCGCTTCCTTTTCCATCTCTGCTAGTCACACCAGAAAAGAACAACTAAGCTAATGCTAAATTATCAGCAACAGCCAGGGGGCACGAGGGGATTTGATTCCCCAAAATGTTCATACACCTAGCCTTGGAACCAGTCTGTTCAGCTAACATTCCAGTACCTGTACTCCATGTCATATGCCAAAGATGTTTTGCATTGACACAGAGTACAAGGAGTGGAATGTACACTAAACAGACACCATACACAAATCTACTGTATATTTGTATATACATTGTGCACATGTGTATGTTCTGTTTTTAATGTCATTAACCCGAAGAGAGAGCTATCTTCTGTTTTCTATGATAAAAATACAGAAATGTGTATTGGTGGGACGCAGGCTAAATAAAATGAATCTGTAAGTAGTCACAAATGAACTGAAGTCAAAGTGTGTTTATTTCTTCGTTTTGATGTCATGGTCACCAGGAGGTTGTGTCTCGTTCCCTGTTGGACATTCTTGGGACGTTGTGTCATGGTCCCCTGAAGCTCCCCTGGACGTTTTTGGAGGTATTGTCACGTGATTGTCCCAGGTGTTCCAAACCATTATAAGTAAAGTAATGACATTGTATGGGGGGGGTTTAAGGTAAGTGTTACGCTGTCCAGCTAAAATAGTGTAAAAAGCCAGCATTTTCACATTTGGATGAAAAGCGTGCCCAGAGTAAACTGCCTGCTACTCAGTCCCAATTGCTAATATATGCATATTATTATTAGATTTGGATAGAAAACACTCTGAAGTTTCTAAAACTGTTTGAATGATGTCTGTGAGTATAACAGAACTAATTTGGCAGGCAACAACCTGAGAAAAAATCCAACCAGGAAGTGGGAAATCTGAGAGTGGTCGTTTTTCAACTCATTCCCTATTGAAGATGCAGTGGGATATGGGTCATGTTGCACTTCTTAAGGCTTCCACTGGTTGTCAACAGTCTTTAGAACCTTGTCTGATGCTTCTACTGTGAAGTGGGGCCGAATGAGAGGGGAATGAGTGAGAGGTCTGGCAGAACGCTTTGAGCTCATGACGCTCGTTCACGTGAGAGCGAGCTCTGTTCCATTGCTTTTCTACAGACAAAGGAATTCTCCGGTTGGAACATTATTGAAGATTTATGTTAAAAACATCCTAAAGATTGATTCTATACTTCGTTTGACATGTTTCTACGGACTGTAATATTACTTTTCGTCTGAACTTTTGCCTGAACCTGCCCGCGCGTCATGAGTTTAGATTGTGTACTGAACACGCAAACAACAAGGAGGAATTTGGACACAAATTATGGACTTTATGGAACAAATCAAACATTTATTGTGGAACTGGGATTCCTGGGAGTACATTCTGACGAAGATCATCAAAGGTAAGTGAATATTTATAATGCTATTTCTGACTTATGTTGACTCCACAACATGGCGGGTACCTGTATGGCTTGTTTTTGTGTCTGAGCGCCGTACTCATTGGCAATCTGCTCTCCATCCGTTAACCAGGAATCAGGTTCATGCCGATTGTCGAACAGTCAAATTAGAAAATACAGCAGTATGTGACTTGTGGCAATCAACGTGGAATATTGCTCCCCGCCCCCCACTAATCCAAGCATACAGCCTAACTGATGCTGTTTTTGGTCACTCTAAAACTATTTCATCTGGGAAATAGGATGTCATTGCAATCCCTTAATTGAGAGAGAGATAGCGGGAGACGTTATGCTTGTCATAAAACTAACATAGAGCCCATAATTATCCCCCTTATCATATGGAAATAAGGCTGTTAGCAAAATGAATGTTCTCAATGCCATTATGAAATACTGTAATGTGTGACATATTTTGGGTGACAATCAATCATAAAGTAATCAGTTCTAAATGCAGTCTATATAATGGGGGCAATTCATTTTCCACCTTGATTATTCTACAGACACAATTTGACTATGAAAATTGGAGTTAGCTCTCACGAAGTTCCAGCTGTTGCTGTTATAGATAGCTTCAATGATTGACATAACTATTATTATTAAAACCAATTTGAGGTGGCATATGTAGGTAAGGGATATGCTGAGCTTTGATTGCAAACACACGCACACACACACTCATACTGTATGTACAGTTGAAGTCGGATGTTTACATACACTTAGGTTGGAGTCATTAAAACTTGTTTTTCAACCACTCCACAAATTTCTTGTTAGCAAGTCATTTAGGACATCTACTTTGTGCATGACACAAGTAATGTACAAACAATAGTACACAAGTATAAACAGCATGGAACCACGTAGCCATGATACCGCTCAGGATGGAGACGCTTTCTGTCTCCTAGAGATGCACATACTTTGGTGTAAAAAGTGAAAATCAATCCCAGAACAACAGCAAAGGACCTTGTGAATATGCCTGAGGAAACAGGAACCAATGTATCTATATCACTTGTGATTGCATGATTATAAATATTTTTAGTAATATTTTGCACCCTGCAATTCAGCGGTTGTTTAGGAAAATGATCCCGTAAAAGGGATCCGTAGCGCAGAGAAGTTAAACAACCTCTTCTGTGGTGCACCATATCCTAATGAGTTAATTGTTACATGATTACTCTACAGTATCGGTGGGTCCCCCGTGGGATGGTTGAGCTAACGTAGGCTAATGTGATAAGCATGAGGTTGTAAGTAACAAGAAAATTGCCCAGGACATATCTGATATTGGCAGAAAGCTTAAATTCTTGTTAATCTAACTGCACAGTCCAATTTACAGTGAAACTATACAATGCTATTGTTTGAGGAGAGTGCACAGTTATGAACTTGAAAATGTATTAATAAACCAATTAGGCACATTTGGGCAGATGCAACATTTTGAACATAAATGCAATGGTTCATTAGATCAGTCTAAAGCTTTGCACATACACTGGTGCCATCTAGTGGCCAAATTATTCGCCTTGGCTGGACTAATACATTATGGCCTTTCTCTCGCATTTCAAAGATGATGGTAAAACTTTTTTTTTTTAATGTAATGCATGTTTTTTTCTTTCAATTATCTTTTACCAGATCTAATGTGTTATATTCTCCTACATTAATTTAACATTTCCACAAACTTTCGTTTCAAACAGTATCAAGAATACGCATATCCTTGCTTCAGGTCCTGAGCTAGAGGCAGTTAGATTTGGATATGTCAGTTTAGATGAAAATGTTTTAAAAAATGGGCGGATTCTTAAGAGGTTTTAATCAGGTAACAATTAAATATAGTTAGTGGATTAAATAAATAACAGTCATCAGATTAATGAAAGTAAAGTCACAACACTGTCATCAAGGGTAACGGTGGCTACTTTGAATAATCTCAAATATAAAATACATTTAGATTTGTTTAAAACCTTTTTTGATACTACATGATTCCAAATGTGTTATTTCATAGTTTTGATGTCTTCACTATTATTCAACAATGTAGAATATTTGCGAAAGTATTCACCCCCCTTGGCATTTTTCCTATTTTGTTGCCTTACAACCTGGAATTAAAATAGATTTTGGGGGGGATTGTATAATTTGATTTACACAACATGCCTACCACTTTAAAGATGAAATATTTTTTTATTGTGAAACAAACAAGAAATAATACAAAAAACAGACAAATTGAGAGTGCATAACAACCCCCCCCCAAGTCAATACTTTGTTGAGCCAACTTTCTCTATAACCTTGGCACATCTAGCCACTGGGATTTTTGCCCATTCAAGGCAAAATTGCTCCAGCTCCTTCAAGCTGGATGGGTTCCGCTGGTGTACAGCAATCTTTAAATCATACCACAGATTCTCAATTGGATAGAGGTCTGGGCTTTGACTAGGCCATTCCAAAACATTTAAATGTTTCCCCTTAAACCACTTGAATGTTGCTTTAGCAGTACGCTTAGGGTCATTGTCCTGCTGGAAGGTGGACCTCTGTCCCAGTCTCAAATCTATGGAAGACTGAAACAGGTTTCCCTCAAGAATTTCCCTGTATTTAGCGGCATCCAACATTCCTTCAATTCTGACCAGTTTCCCAGTCCCTGCCGATGAAAAACATCCCCACAGCATTATGCTGCCACCACCATGCTTCACTGTGGGGATGGTGTTCTCGGGGTGATGAGAGGTGTTGGGTTTGCCAGACATAGCATTTTCCTCGATGGCCAAAAAGCTAAATTTCAGTCTCATCTGACCAGTGTACCTTCTTCCATATATTTGGGGAGTCTCGCACATGCCTTTTGAAGAACACCAAACGTGTTTGCATATTTTTTTTCTTGAAGCAATGTATTTTTCCACTCTTCCAAAAAGCCCAACTCTGTTGAGTGTACGGCTTAAAGTGGTCCTATGGACAGATATACCAGTCTCCGCTGTTGAGCTTTGCAGCTCCTTCAGGGTTATCTCTGATTAATGCCCTCCTTGCCTGGTCCATGAGTTTTGGTGGGCAGCCCTCTCTTGACAGGTTTGTTGTGGTGCCATATTCTTTCCATTTTTAAATAAGGGATTTAATGGTGCCCCGTTGGATGTTCAAAATTTCAGCTATTTTTTTATAACCCAACCCAGATCTGTATTTCTCCACAACTTTGTCCCTGACCTGTTTGGAGAGCTTCTTGGTCTTCATGGTGCTGCTTGCTTGGTGGTGCCCCTTGCTTGGTGGTGTTGCAGACTCTGGGGCCTTTCAGAACAGGTGTATATATACTGAGATCATGTGACAGATCACGTAACACTTAGATTGCACACAGGTGGACTTTATTTAACTATTTATGTGACTTCTGAAGGTAATTGGTTGCACCAGATCTTATTTAGGGGCTTCATAGCAAAGGGGGTGAATACATATGCACGCACCACTTTTCTGTTTTTATTCTTTATTTATTTTTTGAAACAAGTAATTTTTTTCATTTCACTCCACCGATTTGGACTATTTTGTTTATGTCCAATACATGAAATCCAAATAAAAATCTATTTAAATTACAGGTTGTAATACAACAAAATAGGAAAAACGCCAAGGGGGATGAATACTTTTACAAGGCACTGTAGAAAATAGTAAAGAAAAACCCTTGAATGAGTAGGTGTGTCCAAACCTTTGACCTTTACTGTGTATATATATGTAATTTCGTTTTTTTAATCAATTTGTTGAATTAAACTTTAACTTTAAACTTTTACAAATCAAGAAGAAAGCAAACAAATAGTAATATGGAGTCATAAATAAATATTTTCAGATGCATCATTGTTGCACAGTTATTTTCCATTTCATCCAATAGTCAAATCCACACTGTTTCTAGAGATACAGTATGTTCCATTCATAGCACAAGTATGTATGTGACTATTTCTTGCGGCATTTGGTGCCAAAGGTGAGCTTGTATACCCGCCGAAGCCCGCTGTGTCTGCGTAGGCGAGTTTAGCTGGCAGTGCCAGGTGACACAATCCCTGGCAGCAAGCACATCTCAGGGAGAGAGGCCTAATGACTCATATCCAGCACACTCTGTGGAGACTAAGCATTCATTGTCCTTGTTTTTCCATTGAGAAGTGCCTCTCCATCAGAATTCTGGAGCCTGTCTCCCAGTGCCAAGCATATTAAAATGAGAAATAGAGACCTTTGTGTCTGCCCTGAATTAAATATGGGTTATTGTGATTTTTGGCACTTATGGATATCTTGTTTTGCTGTGCTAGCACATGCCAGGAATCAACACCTTTACAGCTGGGTTGGTGAGACGAGAGGCACACGAGTTGTGCTTAGAGCAAGCCTGTAGAGTGCCTATGTTACAATCTCCATTTTCTCACATACACAAACACTCAACCGCAATGAATTGGAGCCTGTTGAATGCGCCAGTTGTTTGAAGGCCGTGGGTGAGAGGGAGCGAGGCTTTGTTAATAATGACACATAGCTCCACACCCACACTGGAGGAGGCATAATACTTTTCATCTTCTTCACTTTCAACATACTCTACAATGGACCACATGCAAGCACTAAAGCACACTTGGGCGAACCACAGGTTTGAATATGGGTACGAGCACACATAAGCCCACCCCCCATACACACACCACACACATACACACACACACACCAGGGAGATAAGGAAGGCAGCTAGAGAATAGTGTGGTTCACAGCCTGGTGGATATCAGATAAGTCCTCCATTATGTCAGAGGTAATGGGACCACCTCAGCGAAGATTCAGAGGAGCCACAGTTATGAATGTAGTCCTCCTGCGACATTGGCCACCACAATATTCCTCCTTTACTCAATGCTAACCATTCTACTTGCTCTTTTTACGATTTAGGTGGTCTGGATGTATTTAAGTGGCCTACAACACAGGAAATGTAGATATTTCGAAGTGTGTCAAAAGTTACACACAGATGTCTAATTAATATATTGTGTTGTATATGTCAGATTACACTTTGAGTGAAGCTAGTAGTACCCAGATAGATTTGCACCTTGTGTGCCTGAAGGTATCATTCTTCCATTTATATTGAAGTGTTTAACAATTTGCATGCAGGCCTTTTAAAGCTAGCATTGAAACAACAGGCCATGTTACTAATATTACTAATGCATGGGAGTGCTGTATGGATTAAAATAATGACTTCATTGTGCTCACATGATACCATTACGTTATCGATATTTGCTATCTAATGGAAGCCATCTGGATTCCCTTGGTGCCATGTTTTAAGCACTACATTCGTGATAAGCGCACGACAATGCTCTTAAAAAAAGACGCAGCCATCTAATCCATCAATTTTTATCTCAATATCAAATCATTTCTTGGTAACAACCTTACTGTACTGTGATTGTTTTCAATAAAAATGATCTAAAATAAATAAACAGTTTCTTAGCTAATTGCAATTTCTCAAGCAAGAATTTTGCCAGTGGTCTGACTGTGTGGAGGGGAACACTGAAAATTAGCTGTTATTGGCAGAGAGGTTTGGATCTCTCTTTCTTATTGGTCTATTAACTAATTTACCGCAAGGTGATGTCACCATGTAAGGCCAAAACTCCATCCCACCAAAACAGGCTGAAATGTATTTTCAAACAGCTCTTACACTCACAATTTCACAGTATTATTCCAACCTCATTGTGTGAATATATATAAAACACGCTTTTGACTGCACTGGGCCTTTAATACAAATACTAAGGCATTCAGCACAAGCACTGGAGGGGGGACTTTAAGATATCAAATCAAAGCAAATTGTATTAGTCACATGCGCCAAATACAACAGGTGTACCTTACAGTGAAATGCTTACTTACGAGCCCCTAACCGACAGTACGGTTTCAAAAAATACAGATAAGAATAAGAGATAAAAGTAACAAGCAATTAAAGAGGAGCAGTAAAAAATAACAATATTAACAGGGGGGTGCCGGTACAGAGTCAGTGTGCGGGGACACCGGTTAGTTGAGGTAGTAAGTACAGTACATGTAGGTAGAGTTAATTAAAGTGACAATGCATAGATGACAACAGAGAGTGACAGTGGTGTGGAGAGGAGAGGGGGGGGGGGCAGGCAATGTGAATAGTCTGGGTAGGCATTTGACTAGATGTTCAGGAGTCAGGAGACTAAACAGGGATAGAAGCTGTTTAGAAGCTTCTTGGACCTAGACATGGCGCTCCGGTACCACTTGCCGTGTGGTAGCAGAGAGAACAGTCTATGACTAGGGTGGCTGGAGTCTTTGACAATTTTCAGGGCCTTCCTCTGACACCGCCTGGTATAGAGGTCCTGGATGGCAGGAAGCTTTGCCCCAGTAATGTACTGAGCCTTTCGCACTACCCTCTGTAGTGCCTTGTGGTCGGAGGCTGAGCACGGCCTCTCTTTCTCCGCCTCCTCTTCATGCAGATTACTGGGCTCGGGGTCTGTTCCCGAGGGAGTCTGCCTTGGGCTCATCAGAGTCGTGAAAGAAGAAAAAGGATTCTGCTAGTCCGTGGTGAGTTATCGCAGTCCTGATGTCTAGAAGTTATTTTCGGTCATAAGAGACGGTAGCGGCAACATTATGTACAAAAGTAAGTTAAAAACAACGCAGGTAAACAAACAAAATAACACAATCGGTTGGGGGCACGTAAAACGTCTGCCTTCTGCTCCGGCGCCATCTTAAAGTTATATCACTTTATTGCCATGAAGACTGTTAGCTTGAGAGGTGAACTGTTTAATTGACTGGTTAGAAGTTGTGAAATTATTGCATAAATTGTTCTGTGATTTCTTTTTTAATTGCCTTTTGAGTCCAATCTCTCAGATGCAGGTTAAGCTGGACACGAGTCAACCTTTACTATATCTGATGAAAGAACTGATGTGCCATGACAAAACTGAAGTGGTCAGTCAGACCCTATGCTTAATCACTGTCTCTGGTGTTCCTTAAGGTCAGTCTGCAGTGTTCTGTGTAATGGCTTCCTAGTCCTCGGAGACCATGGTAAATCAACCTTGTAATGCAAAAGAATAGTACAGAAGTTAGCAATACAGGGTAGACCATGTTTGACCCCCTATGAAGACCCTAACAGTCCACAGCTACGGACATAAATCACATTTTGGCTGATAAAGACTGAAAGATCATAGCCGCAGTGTGTGTTCAATTCAGCCCCTTATGAATCATTCATTGGGTGAAGCAGCAGGTAATACTAATGCAGAACTACCTGATCTTTCTATGAACCTCAGATATTACATTTGACACAGTCAAATCAGGCTTTGACAGTGTACAGTTGACTGTAGTCTAACTTCTTATGGCTGGGGGCAGTATTGAGTAGCTTGGATGAATAAGGTGCCCAGAGTAAACTGCCTGCTACTCAGTCCCAGAAGCTAAGATATGCATATTATTAGTATATTTGGATAGAAAACACTCTGAAGTTTTTAAAACTGTTTGAATGATGTCTGTGAGTATAACAGAACTCATATGGCAGACAAAAACCTGAGAAAAAAATCCAACCAGGAAGTGGGAAATCTGAGGTTTGTAGTTTTTCAAATCATCGCCTATCGAAAATACAGTGGGATATTGGTCATATTGCACTTCCTAAGGCTTCCACTAGATGTCAACAGTCTTTAGAACCGTGTTTGATGCTTCTACTGTGAAGGAGGGGGGAATGAGGGCTCTTTGAGTCAGGGGTCTGGCAGAGTGCCATGAGCTGACCACGCGCGTTCACGTGATAGTTAGCTTGCGTTCCATTGCATTTCTGAAGACAAGGGAATTCTCCGGTTGGAACATTATTGAAGATTTATGATAAAAACATCCTAAAGATTGATTCTATACATAATTTGACATGTTTCTACGGACTGTAACGGAATTTTTTTACTTTTCGTCTGCACCTAGTGATCGTTAGCACCTCATGAATTTTGATTACTGGGCTAAATGCGAGAACAAAAAGGAGGTATTTGGACATAAATGATGGACTTTATCAAAAACATTTATTGTGGAACTGGGATTCCTGGGAGTGCATTCTGATGAAGATCATCAAAGGTAAGTGAATATTTATAATACTATTTCTGACTTTGTTGACTCCACAACATGGCGGATATCTGTATGGCTTGATTTGTTGTCTGAGCGCTGTACTCAGATTATTGCATGGTGTGGTTTTTCGGTAAAGCTTTTTTGAAATCTGACACAGCGGCTGCATTAAGGAGATGTGTATCTATAATTCCATGTATAATAGTTGTATATTTTATCAATGTTTATTATGAGTATTTCTGTAAATTGATGTGGCTCTGCAAAATCCCCGGATGTTTTGGAACTACTGAACTTAACTCGCCAATGTAAACTCAGATTTTTGTATATAAATATGAACTTTATCGAACAAAACATACATGTATTGTGTAACATGAAGTCCTATGAGTCATCTGATGAAGATTATCAAAGGTTAGTGATTCATTTTATCTCTACTTCTGCTTTTTGTGACTCCTCTCTTTGGCTGGAAAAATGGCTGTGTTTTTCCGTGACTAGGTGCTGACCTAACATAATCGTTTGGTGTGCTTTCGTCATAAAGCCTTTTGAAATCGAACACTGTGGCGAGATTAACAACAAGTTTATCTTTAAAATGGTGTAGAATACTTCTATGTTTGAGGATTTTTAATTATGAGATTTCTGTTGTTTTTTGAATTTGGCGCCCTGCACTTTCACTGGCTGTTGTCATATCGATCTCGTTAACGGGATCCCAGCCATAAGAAGCTAACTGGGACTATTTTTACCCCAGCCTGCAGGCATATAAAATGACACAGTGTCACGCCCTGACCTTAGATATCTCTGTTTTTCTTTATATTTTGGTTAGGTCAGGGTGTGACTAGGGTGGGTACTCTCGTTTTTGTATGTCTAGGGTTTTTGTATGTCGTCCAGGGTTTTTGTATGTCATCTACGGTTTTTGTATGTTTATGTTGGCCTGATATGGTTCCCAATCAGAGACAGCTGTTTATCGTTGTCTCTGATTGGGGATCATATTTAGGTAGCCATTTCCTTGTTTGTGTTGTGGGATCTTGTCTATGTGTAGTTGCCTGTCAGCACTATAGTGTATAGCTTCACGTTTCATTTGTTATTTTGTTAGTTTGTTCGGTGTTCATTCTTTTAATAAAGAGAATGTACGCATACCATGCTGTGCCATGGTCTCCTTCATACGACGATCGTGACACACAGATACTGCTCCACCAGACACCATGCTGGTACTCAAATATGTCTCTCAGCAAAGATCAAATAGGAACACACAGGGACCGTGTTTGTCAAATTGGTAACATTGGACCAAAAACTAAACAAAACAAACATATCATACTCGTTTCCCCACAGTCTTGTCTTTTTTACTTTGTAAAAACAGTGGGCATGGCTTTCAACACATTGGTGCTGTCTTTGGGCGCAGTCAATTCAGGCTATCCTCCTGAAATCAATAAAACAGTCAATTGAAAATGAATGTGAATTTTACACCTGATTGGGCTTCCGCATGTAGCACACAGTAAGGGAAAGCTTATGCCTGTGAGAGACCAAAAGAATAGAAGAGACAGAAAATCATTGTTTCATAGACTGAACCAGCATAATTTGCCCTTTGGCTTTGTTAAACGGCAAGCATTTTCGATCAATGACTTAGGAGAGAGAGAGAGATTAAAGGAGTTCCATAGTGTTATGCTTTTTGGAGTGTCATAATGTATTGCTGTATGAGCTACTATTATCCTCTCTTAGACTAAATTATAAAGCATTACTGACCATTTGGTCAGGTAATCATGTATTTACACTACCGTTCAAAAGTTTGGGGCCACTTAAATGTCCTTGTTTTTGAAAGAAAAGCTAGGCGTACAGATGCCCATTATCAGCAACCATCACTCCTGTGTTCCAATGGCACGTTGTGTTAGCCAATCCAAGTTTATCATTTTAAAAGGCTAATTGATCATTAGAAAACCCTTTTGCAATTGTGTTAGCACAGCTGAAAACTGTTGTCTGATTAAAGAAACAATAAAACTGTCCTTCTTTAGACTCGTTGAACGTCTGGAGCATCAGCATTTGTGGGTTTGATGACAGGCTCAAAATAGCTAGAAACAAAGACCTTTCTTCTGAAACTCGTCAGTTTATTCTTGTTCTGAGAAATGAAGGCTATTCCATGTGTGAAATTGCCAAGAAACTGAAGATCTCTTACAACGATGTGTACTACTCCCTTCACAGAACAGCGCAAACTGTATCTAACCAGAATGGAAAGAGGAGAGGGAGGCCCCGGAGCACAACTGAGCAAGTACATTAGAGTGTCTTTGTTTGAGAAACAGACACCTCACAAGTCCTCAACTGGCAGCTTCATTTAGCAGTACCCGCAAAACACCAGTCTCAACATCAACAGTGAAGAGGCGACTCCGGGATGCTGGCCTTCTAGACAGAGTACCTCTGTCTAGTGACTGTGTTCTTTTGCCCATCTTTATCTTATCTTTTTATTGGCCAGTCTGAGGTATGGCCTTTTCTTTACAACGCTGCCTAGACCAGGTCAGTTCGGCAGCAGGTTTGTAACTATAAAAAGCCCCACTCAACCCCGTAGGAGGTGTGATACCTGGTAAGTGTTTAACTGCAATGCTAGCAGATGGGGAGTATTCAAAGACCAGCCTGGTTTGCTTTCATACTCTCAAGACATGCTAACCTTCTCTGTTATTGGTAATGGTGAGAGGTAAGCATGTCTTGGGGGTATTATCTTTGACTCTCTATAACTTTCTCACTCGTAACTCAAAATAACACAAATTATTTATCATACATTTCTATTTGGTACAAAATAATCTGGAACAACCAAAACAAACTACAAATGCATCCAACAAGTTTGTAGTCACAAGCTTCCAAGGATAACGGTGGGAGTCAGGAAGCAGGTGCAGCCGGGAATTTTAATAAGAACAAACTTAGAGTGGATACAGGAACAAGAGAAGCGTCTGAACATAGCACAGAAACAATACTTCCTGATTGGTGATAACAAAGGAGTACTAAATAAAGGGGGAGTAATCAAAGATGTGATGAAGTCCAGGTGTGCCTAATGATGAGGCGCAGGTGTGCGATGTCGAGCGCTGGGGAGCGGGACCAAATACTACACATTTGACTACTTTATTTCCTAGAATCTTTAGGGTTGTCAATAATTTTGACCCCTACCTTTTTTGAGAGAAAAAAAATATTTTCTCTCTATTTTTCTCTGACAATTGTATTAGTATAAAAATTTTGGAGCATGCAGTACAGCTCAGTATTTGAAGTAGTTATTTTATACAGTCGTTATTGCTCATCTTTATCAAGGGTGTCAATCATTTCTCAAGCTTAATAAATTGTTTTAGAGCACATCTGTAATTTCCAACCTCTCCTTCTCTCAGTCTGTGATCCGCACATGTTTTAAGATGACCTCAATCATTCCTGTTCCTAAGAACTCTAACATCCTGACCAGACTGCTTGCGCACGTGCGCCATCATGTGCATGTTGATTTTGTCCACCCACACCAGAAGCAATCAGGAAACGCAGGTTGAAATATAAAAAACAACTCTGAACCAACTACAAAAATTTGGGGACAGGTCAAAAAGCATAAAACATTTATAGCAATTTAGCTAGCTTGATTGCTGTTGCTAGCTAATTTGTCCTGGGATATAAACATTGGGTTGCTATTATCCCTGAAATGCACAATGTCCTCTACTCCGACAATTAATCCACAGATAAAAAGGTCAACCGAGTACGTTTTTAGTAATCTCTCCTCCTTCAGTCTTCTTCTTCTTCTTCTTTGCACAAAAAAAAGAGGCCAAAATTGATAGCCGTGTGCCCGTGTTAATGTGTAACTTCAGTATGAGTTTATAACATGCTTTTTAAAAAAGTTCTCTCATCTCACAGCTGGCATCTACAGAGAATTAATCAATTTCCGTCTGCTTGGAATTCTGTTAATATCTTTTACTATATTATCCCCAAATCTCAGAGGAATCTCCAAACATATTCATTAAAGTGTAATTACAAACATTTGTGGTGTACTTCAGTTACGTCTCACACAGACTAAATGTGAGACTATAATAAGATGTGCCAATATCCAAGAGAAACTGTGCAGTAAAATGAAATGTAGATTAAGTAAATTGACTGGCGAGAGACTTCTGTGCAGATTCAATATCAACAAAACTTTTGCTAACACAGAGCATATTTATAGTGTATTCAGAAAGTATTCATATAGACTTACCTTTCAACGTTTTTGTTGTGTTACAACCTGAATTTAAAAGTGATTCAATTGAGATTTTGTTTCCTGATCTACACACAATACAAAATCATTTTGTTGTTTCAAAAATGTTGTTTTAATAAATAAAAAATGTAAAAACTGAAATGCCTTGAGTCAATAAGTATTCAACCCAGTCACTATAAAGATGCAGGTGTCCTTCCTAACTCAGGAATGAAAGTGCTCAGGGATTTCCCCATGAGTGATTTTAAAACAGTTACAGAGTTTAATGGTTGTAATATGAGAACTCAGGATGAATCAACAACATTATAGTTACTTCAAAACACTAACCTACATAACAGAGTGAAAAGAAGGAACCTTGTACAGAATTAAAAGATTCCAAAACATGTATCCTGTGTAACGGTCGTTCTCCTCCTCTTCGCTTGAAGAGGAGGAGTAGGGATTGGACCAAAGCGCAGCGTGTTGTGAAGACATAATGCAGTTTATTAAAGTAAAGTCGAAACACGAAAACACTTAAACAAACTACAAAACAAATAAACGATGTAGAAGACCAGGGGCCTGTTGCACAAAACTAGGATAAGGGATTAAGCAGGATATCTTGGTGATCCTGGCTCAATTGATCCGTAATCCGGTTGCACTAAAGATGGATAGGGGGCAGGAGGATATGTTATGGTATAAATTACCATGGAGATTTATTCTGTGGAGCTAGCCTGCTCCAGACCAGGCTAAATTCCAGGATCTATTTATCTCATCCCTAATGTCAGTCAGCAGTCACCAACAATGGAAACCAATAGTTATTTCACTGCTCACTATACATTGTTATCACATATAACTAGACCCACTGTTATTATTTAAACGTTTGTGATCATTAATTTCAATGATTTTGGATAAAAAATGATTTTTAGATGATGTTGCTATCATTAGATAATTTACAGTTTCCCATAGACTATAAGGCTATATATAAATGATAGAATATTAGGGCCACAGAGGGGAAAAAAACACAAGTCATAATATTGTAACCAGTTGTTTTAAAGGAGGACAGTTGTTAAAATGACAGATGTGGGGCATTTCGTGAAATTGTACTTCAGTATGGTTTCATAAACAAAGACATGCTGATGTGCCAGAATATTAAATATCACATTGTCATAAGTATCAAAACTGTAAAAACAATATGTAGTTTTTCTGCAGAAAGAACCAGCCTCATAAATTTATGACTTTATCCTTTTTCTTCAGTGTGGCCCTAGTACTCTGTCATATAAACAAATACACATTCCATATGAATATAAAAACACAATGTGTAACATTATGTTCCTTTATTGAATAAGGAACAAACAAAGCAGGTAAACCATCAGCTCCTTTCGAAACTGAAGTCACAGTGACTCTACAAGATGGAAGCACAGAATCCAAGCATATTATACAAAATGATACATCACATTCAAAGGTCTGTATATAACACACCCTGCATGTCTGCACACTAAAATAAATGCAGGACAAATCCATACACATCAACTGAACAGACAAATGAATGGATGCAGTAGCCTCCCTGCAGCCTTGTATTCACACAGTATACCGCACAAACATCTAAGAGGCCAAATTCGTCAAAAAACGAACCAAAAAAACCCAAATTCCTCTGCCACGCAGGACATATTTAACCAAAATTGAAAGCACACATACTAACTAAAATAATTCAACACATATTGGTCCCTCAGCAGCCGACCACTGTCGTCATCAGGGAAGATTGCCGGATTGTCCCAGTCCATGGCTGGTGGCACTCTGGGGGCCCTCTCCTTCCTCAGGCAGGCACATTGTGGAGGACAGCACAAGCCACAGTAATATCAAATGCCCTAACAGGGCTGACCCTTAATTTGTGAAGGCAGTGAAAGCGTGCCTTCAGGGGCCAAAGGTCATTTCAACTCTGGCCCTGGTCCTGGCATGGGCATGGTTGTAGGCCTGCTGTGCTTCCTGGGGGTCTGTGAAAGGTGTCAGGAGAAAAGGCTGGCAGCCATACCCCCTGTCTCCCAGCAACACACCAGAGATATTCACCTGTCAACACAAAATCTCATCATTACTACCTCATAAACACAGTGATATTCTTGACACAGCCATGATGGTTATAAATAGGGGTTGTGTGGCTTACCTTGTGATAGGCACTGATAGATTTCAGAGGCCCGAAAGATTCTGGAGTCATGGACTGAGCCAGGCCATTTTGCCACAACATTGCTGATCACACAGTCAGCATTGCAGACCATCTGAAATCATAAGATGAGGAATATTACACACTCAATGCACATCCTGGCAATGCAGAGTGTTCGTCAATGGACAATATCAAAAAGTTATGTTCACCTGAACATTAATGCTGTGAAAGGATTTCCTATTCAAAAATCGGCCTCATGGGCACCTGAGGGGGCTTTTATCCTTATGTGTGTGCAGTCCACTGCACCAATGACATTGGGGAAACCTGTCACACAAGTAATGAGTATCCTACTATGTGTTAAGTTGTCCTGTAATTTGTAGATCCTCTTACCTGCAATCCTATAGAACTCCTCTTTGATGTCACAGAGTCTTCTGTGGCCAGGGAAGGAGATGAAGACATCTGCTAATGCTTTGATAGCCAGACACACACTCCTTATTGTGCGGCAAATTGTGGCCTTGTTCAGCTGTTCTGCATCCCCCATGAGTACAGGAAGGCTCCACTAGCAAAAAAGCGCAAGGCCACACAAACCATTTGCTCCACACTCAGTGCATGGCTCCGTGCAGTGCGGTGCTTAATCCTGGGACCCAGTAGTCTGCATAGATACCTGATGCCATCTGCAGAAAACCTGTATCTTTCATTAGATGGTCATCAGGGAAGGCCAGTGGTCCAACCGGTCCCTGAAGACCCTTTCTCGCCTGAAGGCTCTCCTCAGCCAAGTGCTTCTTCATCCACCACATCTCGCGATTGGGCATGCCATTGTCAGAGCAGAAAGGAACACACAATTTTGGGCCTTCATATAGGCTAGTGGCCACACCCGGTGCTGGGGGGGTGGGAAAAGAGGGCGATGCCTTATAACGATGACTTGGTTGTACTGATTGCTGGGAAATAAAAAAAACCTTAGAAAGATGCCACCGTCCTGTGTGCTCACAATAAGAGCTCATATGTCATGGCTCACTTGACTTTACGAGAATATACCTAATTTTTATTTTGAGCTGTGTCATCTTCTTGGAGCTGGGGGAGGAAAGAAAAATAATGAATAATACATTTGTGTTACAGTTAGCATACAGTGTACATTGAAGGCATATCTCACCTCCCTCTCAAGTTTTTTTATTTCAAGGTCCAGTTTCTCTAATTGTCCTCTTTTTTATTTCGGACTCCAGTGCAAGATTTTCCATCTTTTTCTTCTTGTACTGAATGTCTGTCTGCCAGTTCTATTTGGCGCCGGAGGTGGTTGCCATACAACTTTCTGATAGCTTGTGAGCTCTGTGAACACAATACAATTAGCGCAGCTGGAATTTGGCAGGATGTGGTGTCCTTTTATTAATAGCACTATGTTGCCAGGCTGGTTTTCCCTGTATAGCATCTGGGTCCTGTAAAAGAAATTAGATTTTTTGATTTTGATGAGGACTCCTCACCATTGTAGAGTAAATAGTACTTTCACAGTCTTAACATGATACCTCATGCCTTCTGGAATCCAGAGAGATGGTCTCCTCCTCATCATCGTCTCCATCATGTGCTGTTGCTGCTGCACTGGGGCCTTCACCCTATCACATTTAATCGGATTCATATTGAAGCTAGTAGACAAGACATGCCAGGCCTACAGTATGCCTTTGATGGAGTACTCACTGGATCAGCATCGTCTGGTGCTTGTGCTGGTGGCTCTAACAGGAACACAGTGCTGCCAGACACTGCAAGGCAATAGGTAAACCAAAGTCAGACAGTCCAATTGATTCAATATGAATGTGGTTGTATCCCATGTAGAGATGGAAGGACATACCTTGAATGAAGCGGGTGGCATCTTGGGAGGAACCTATGCTCGTCTCTTTCCCCCCAGGGATCCCCTCTAAGACGGGCCTGCCTTTATTTAGCTCCAAGGCATGTCCTCTGCTGGGGTAAGGTCAGCCTTTGGTGACCCACCACCGTGCCTTGTCTGTGGGTATTCTTTTTCACTGCTAAAACAGTACAGACAATGTGTGAGCAGGCACCTTCTGGGTACAATATATGTTGTGCTTTGTTAAATATTAGTCAGGGACCATACCATTCTGCAGAATGTTCTTGTATTTGATTTTGACCTGCTGCCATGTCCGTTTTGGCCCGTTCATGTTTAATCTACACACACACACACACACACACACACACACACATTTAATGGAGTCACACTGCAAAAAATTACTTGGTATTTTTGTCTTGTTTTCAGTAAAAATATCAAAAATTTATCATAGCTTTATACAGTGTGATGGAGTTACTTTACACAATTTCACTCATATCTGCAGTGCATTTCAATAAAAATTTAACCGTTTCATAATTACAGTACAGCTGCATTTTTGGAGATGTGAATTAAATATTTGAATTGTAATTGTGATGTTTCAGCGGAGCGGTGAGTGTGTAATTGTGCACTACTTACGCATTCAGGCGGTCTGCAATACTTTGCCACGCTTTTTCTTCTTTGCTTTATCACTGTGGCGGTGTTGCCTTTCTTCTTAATTATATCTTTTACCCCTCGTATGCCTCCATGAGGATTTGTGCTTCCGACGGGGAAAAGTACGCGGCTCTAGTTGCCATGGTAAATCAGTTAATCTGTGATCTGTGGCGGGGTCTATTTGAGTGAGCCGTGAGCGCGCACCTATCCAGGATTGGTTTCACCTGGCTTAATGAATCCGTGTCTGCTCATCCTGGCTTGGTCTTTGTGCAACCAATTAAGCCTGGACGCACATGTTTTGGCTTTCATTGAGCTCAGCTGAGTCATTTATCCGGATGTCTTAATTCTACTTTTGTGCAACAGGCCCCTGGACTTGATTGCTTACAATAAACGAAGAAGCACGAACAGGAACAGACTACATACACGAACGACAAAACGAAGACAGTCCCGTGTGGTAAACATACAGACACAGGAGACAACCACCCACAAACAAACAGTGAGAACACCCTACCTTAATATGGTTCTCAATCAGAGGAAACGTCAAACACCTGCCTCTAATTGAGAACATATCAGGCAACACATTAACCCCAACATAGAAACACAAAACATAGACTACCCACCCAGCTCACGTCCTGACCAACTAAACAAAGTTAAACAAAGGAAAAATAAGGTCAGGAACGTGACATAACCCCCCCTTAAGGTGCGAACTCCGGGCGCACCAGCATAAAGTCCAGGGGAGGGTCTGGGTGGGCGTCTGTCCACGGTGGCGGCTCTGGCGCTGTTCGTGGTCCCCACCCCACCATAGTCACTACCCGCTTTCGTAGCCTCCTCAAAATGACCACCCTCCAAATTAACCCACTAGATTAAGGGGCACCTCCGGAATGAGGGGATCCCGGAATGAGGGGCATCTCCGAATGAGGGGCATCTCCGGAATGAGGGGCATCTCCGGAATGAGGGGCATCTCCGGACTGAGGGACGGATCCTGGCTGGCTGGCTCTGGCGGATCCTGGCTGGCTGGCTCTGGCGGATCCTGGCTGGCTGGCTCTGGCGGATCCTGGCTTGCTTGCTCTGGCGGATCCAGGCTGGACGGCTCTGGCGGATCTGTCTGGCGGAAGGCTCTGGCTGATCCTGCTGGCGGAAGGCTCTGGCTGATCCTGTCTGGCGGAAGGCTCTGGCTGATCCTGTCTGGCGGAAGGCTCTGGCTGATCCTGTCTGGCGGAAGGCTCTGGGCTGATCCTGTTGGCGGAAGGCTCTGGCTGATCCTGTCTGGCGGAAGGCTCTGGCTGATCCTGTTGGCGGAAGGCTCTGGCTGATCCTGTCTGGCGGAAGGCTCTAGCGGCTCCTGTCTGGCGAGGCTCTGCGCTCTGTCTGGCGGAAGCTCTAGCGGCTCCTGTCTGGCGGACGGCTCTAGCGGCTCCTGTCTGGCGGCGGCTCTGAAGGCTCAGTACAGACGGGCGGCTTTGCAGGCTCAGTACAGACGGGCGGCTTTGAAGGCTCGGGACAGACGGGCGGCTCTTGACGGCTCGGGACAGACGGGCGGCTCTGACGGCTCGGTGGACCAAGACGGGCAGCTCTGACGGCTCGGGACAGACGGGCAGCTCTGACGGCTCGGGACAGACGGGCAGCTCTGGCGGTTCGGGACAGACGGGCAGCTCTGACGGCGCTTGGCAGACAGACAGCTCTGGCCGGCTGAGGCGCACTGTATGCCTGGTGCGTGGTGCCGGAACTGGAGGTACCGGGCTAAAGACACGCACCTTCAGGCTAGTGCGGGGAGCAGCAACAGGGCACACTGGACTCTGAATGCGTACTATAGGCCTGGTGCGTGGTACCGGCACTGGTGGTACCGGGCTGAGGGCACGCACATCAGGGCGAGTACGGGGAGAAAGAACAGTGCGTACAGGACTCTGGAGATGCACAGGAGGCTTGGTGCGTGGCGTAGGCACTGGTGGTAATGGGCTGGAGACACGTACCACAGGGCTAGTACGTGGAGGAGGAACAGGGCTCTGGAGACGCACAGGAAACCTGGTGCGTGGTGTAGGCACTGGTGGTACTGGGCTGGGGCAGGGAGGTGGCGCCGGAAATACCGGACCGTGCAGGCGTACTGGCTCCCTTGAGCATTGAGCCTGCCCAACCTTACCTGGTTGTATGCTCCCCGTCGCCCGACCAGTGCGGGGAGGTGGAATAACCCGCACCGGGCTATGCAGGCGAACCGGGGACACCATGCGTAAGGCTGGTGCCATGTAAGCCGGCCCGAGGAGACGCACTGGTGACCAGATGCGTTGGGCCGGCTTCATGACATCCGGCTCAATCCTCAATCTGGCCCGGCTGATACGAGGAGCTGGTATGTACCGCACCGGGCTCTGAACACGTACAGGAGACACCATGCGCTCTACAGCGTAACACGGTGTCTGCCCGTACTCTCGCTCTCCACGGTAAGTACAGGGAGTAGGCGCAGGTCTCCTACCTGACTTCGCCACACTCCCTTTAGCCCCGCCCCCCCCCAATAAATGTTTGGGGTTTCTCTTCGGGTTTCCAGCCTCGCTTACGTGCTGCCTCCTCATATCGCCGCCTCTCTGCTTTCGCTGCCTCCAGCTCAGCTTTGGGACGGCGATATTCTCCTGGCTGTGCCCAGGGTCCCTTTCCGTCCAGAATCTCCTCCCAAGTCCACGAGTCCTGTTTTTTTGGCCGTTGCTGCTGGTTCCTCTCACGCTGCTTGATCCTTGTTTGGTGGGTGGTTCTGTAACGGTCGTTCTCCTCCTCTTCGCTTGAAGAGGAGGAGTAGGGATTGGACCAAAGCGCAGCGTGTTGTGAAGACATAATGCAGTTTATTAAAGTAAAGTCGAAACACGAAAACACTTAAACAAACTACAAAACAAATAAACGATGTAGACAGACCTGGGGCCTGTTGCACAAAAGTAGAATTAAGACATCCGGGATAAATGACTCAGCTGAGCTCAATGAAGCCAAAACATGTGCGTCCAGGCTTAATTGGTTGCACAAAGACCAAGCCAGGATGAGCAGACACGGATTCATTAAGCCAGGTGAAACCAATCCTGGATAGGTGCGCGCTCACGGCTCACTCAAATAAGACCCCGCCACAGATCACAGATTAACTGATTTACCATGGCAACTAGAGCCGCGTACTTTCCGTCGAAGCACAAATCCTCATGGAGATACAGGAGGTAAAAGGGATATAATTTAAGAAGAAAGGCAACACCGCCACAGTGATAAAGCAAAGAGAGAAAAAGCGTGGCAAAGTATTGCAGACCGCCTGAATGCGTAGTAGTGCACAATTACACACTCACCGCTCCGCTGAAACATCACAATACAATTCAAATATTTAATTCACATCTCCAAAAATGCAGTTGACTGTAATTATGAAACGGTTAAATTTTTTATTGAAATGCACTGCAGATATGAGTGAAATTGTGTAAAGAACTCCATCACACTGTATAAAGCTATGATAAATTTTTTGATATTTTTACTGAAAACAAGACAAAAAATACCAAGTAATTTTTTTGCAGTGTGACTCCATTAAATGTGTGTGTGTGTGTGTGTGTGTGTGTGTGTGGTGTGTGTTGTGTTGTGTGTAGATTGAAACATGAACGGCCAAAACGGACATTGCAGCAGGTCAAAATCAAATACAAGAACATTCTGCAGAATGGTATGCGTCCCTGACTAAATATTTAACAAAGCACAAGCATATATTTGTAACCCAGAAGTGCCTGCTCACACATTGTTCTGTACTGTTTTAGCAGTGAAAAAGAATACCCACAGACAAGGCACGGGTGGTGGGTCACCAAAGGACTGACCCTTACCCCAGCAGAGGACATGGCCTTGGAGCTAAATAAAGGCAGGCCCGTCTTAGAGGGGATCCCTGGGGGGAAAGAGACGAGCATAGGTTCCTCCCAAGATGCCACCCGCCTCATTCAAGGTTATGTCCTTCCATCTCTACATGGGATACAACCACATTCATATTGAATCAATTTGACTGTCTGACTTTGTTTACCTATTGCCTTCAGTGTCTGGCAGCACTGTGTTCCTGTTAGAGCCACCAGCAACAAGCACCAGACGATGCTGATCCAGTGAGTACTCCATCAAAGGCATACTGTAGCCTGGCATGTCTTGTCTACTAGCTTCAATATGAATCCGATTAAATGTGATAGGGTGAAGGCCCAGTGCAGCACAACAGCACATGATGGAGACGATGATGAGGAGGAGACCATCTCTCTGGATCCAGAAGGCATGAGGTATCATGTTAAGACTGTGAAAGTACTATTTACTCTACAAGTGGTAGGAGTCCTCATCAAAATCAAAAAATCTAATTTCTTTTACAGGACCCAGATGCTATACAGTGGGAAAACCAGCCTGGCAACATAGTGCGTATTAATAAAAGACACCACATCCTGCCAAATTCCAGCTGCGCTAATTGTATTGTGTTCACAGAGCTCACAAGCTTATCAGAAAGTTGTATGGCAAACCACCTCCGGCCCAAATAGAACTGGCAGACATAGACATTCCAGTACAAGAAGAAAAAAGATGGAAAATCTTGCACTGAGTCCGAAATAAAAAAAGAGGACAATTAGGAAACTGGACCTTGAAATAAAAAACTTGAGAGGGAGGTGAGATATGCCTTCAATGTACACTGTATGCTAACTGTAACACAAATGTATTAATCATTATTTTTCTTTCCTCCCCCAGCTCCAAGAAGATGACACAGCTCAAAATAAAAATTAGGTATATCTCTGTAAAGTCAAGTGAGCCATGACATATGAGCTCTTATTGTGAGCACAACAGGACGGTGGCATCTTTCTAAGGTTTTTTTTATTTTCCCAGCAATCAGTACAACCAAGTCATCGTTATAAGGCATCGCCCTCTTTTGCCCACCCCCCCCAGCACCAGGTGTGGCCCACTAGCCTATATGAAGGCCCAAAATTGTGTGTTCCTTTCTGCTCTGACAATGGCATGCCCATTCGTGCGAGATGTGGTGATGAAGAAGCACTTGTGCTGAGGAGAGCCTTCAGGCGAGAAAGGGTCTTCAGGGACCGGTTGGACCCACTGGCCTTCCCTGATACCATCTATATAAAATACAGTTTTCTGCAGATGGCATCAGTAATCTATGCAGAACTTACTGGTCCCAGATTAAGCACCGCACTGCACGGAGCCATGCACTGAGTGTGGAGCAAATGGTTTTTGTGGCCTTGCGCTTTTTTGCTAGTGGAGCCTTCCTGTACTCAGTGGGGGATGCAGAACAGCTGAACAAGGCCACAATTTGCCGCCACAATAAGGAGTGTGTGTCTGGCTATCAAAGCATTAGCAGATGTCTTCATCCCTTCCCCTGGCCACAGAAGACTCTGTGACATACAAGAGGAGTTCTATAGGATTGCAGGTAAGAGGATCTACAAATTACAGGACAACTGTTAACACATAGTAGGATACTCATTACTTGTTGTGACAGGGTTCCCCAATGTCATTGGGTGCAGTGGACTGCACACACATAAGGATAAAAGCCCCCTCAGGTGCCCATGAGGCCGATTTTGTGAATAGGAAATCCTTTCACAGCATTAATGTTCAGGTGAACATAACTTTTTGATATTGTCCATTGACGAACACTCTGCATTGCCAGTGATGTGCATTGATTGGTGTAATATTCCTCATCTTATGATTTCAGATGTCTGCAATGCTGACTGTGTGATCAGCAATGTTGTGCCAAAATGGCCTGGCTCAGTCCATGTACTCCAGAATCTTTCGGGCCTCTGAAACTATCAGTGCCTATCACAAGGTAAGCCACACAACCCCTATTTATAACCATCATGGCTGTGTCAAGAATATCACTGTGTTTATGAGGTAGTAATGATGAGATTTTGTGTGACAGGTGAATTCTCTGGTGTGTTGCTGGGAGACAGGGGTATGGCTGCCAGCCTTTCTCCTGACACCTTTCACAGACCCCCAGGAAGCACAGCAGGCCTACAACCATGCCCATGCCGAGACCAGGGCCAGAGTTGAAATGACCTTTGGCCTCCTGAAGGCACGCTTTCACTCCTTCACAAATTAAGGGTCAGCCCTGTTAGGGCATGTGATATTACTGTGGCTTGTTGCTGTCCTCCACCAATGTGGCCTGCCTGAGGAAGGAGAGGCCCCAGAGTGCCACCAGCCATGGACTGGGACAATCCGGCAATCTTCCCTGATGACGACAGTGGTCGGCTGCTGAGGGACCAATATGTGTTGAATTATTTTAGTTAGTATGTGTGCTTTCAATTTTGGTTAAATATGTCCTGCCGGTGCAGAGGAATTTGGGTTTTTTTGGTTTGTTTTTTGACGAATTTGGCCTCTTATGGATGTTTGTGCGGTATACTGTGTTGTAATACAAGGCTGCAGGGAGGCTACTGCATCCATTCATTTGTCGTTTCAGTTGATGTGTATGGATTTGTCCTGCATTTATTTTAGTGTGCAGACATGCAGGGTGTGTTATATACAGACCTTTGAATGTGTATGTATCATTTGTTATAATATGCTGGATTCTGTGCTTTCCATCTTGTAGAGTCACTGTGACTTCAGTTTCGAAAGGAGCTGATGGTTTACTGCTTTGTTTTGTCTTATTCAATAAAGGAACATAATGTTCACACATTGTGTTTTATATTCATATGGAATGTGTATTTGTTTATATGACAGAGTACTAGGGCCACACTGAAGAAAAAGGATAAAGTCATAAATTTATGAGGCTGGTTCTTTCTGCAGAAAAGCTACATATTGTTTTTACAGTTTTGATACTTATGACAATGTGATACTTAATATTCTGGCACATCAGCATGTCTTTGTTTATGAAACCATACTGAAGTACAATTTCACGAAATGCCCCACATCTGTCATTTTAACAACTGTCCTCCTTTAAAACAACTGGTTACAATATTATGACTTGTGTTTTTCCCCTCTGTGGCCCTAATATTCTATCATTTTATATATAGCCTTATAGTCTATGGGAAACGTAAATTATCTAATGATAGCAACATCATCTAAAAATCATTTTTTATCCAAAATCATTGAAATTAATGATCACAAACGTTTAAATAATAACAGTGGGTCGTATTATATGTGATAACAATGTATAGTGAGCAGTGAAATAACTATTGGTTTCCATTTGTGGTGACTGCTGACTGACATTAGGGATGAGATTAAATAATCCTGGAATTTAGCCTGGGCTGGAGCAGGCTAGCTCCACAGAATAAATCTCCATGGTAATTTATACCATAACATATCCTCCTGCCCCCTATCCATCTTTAGTGCAACCGGTTACGGATCAATTGAGCCAGGATCACCAAAGATATCCTGGCTTAATCCCTTATCCTAGTTTTGTGCAACAGGCCCCTGGACTTGATTGCTTACAAATAAACGAAGAAAGCACGAACAGGAACAGACTACATACACGAACGACAAAACGAAACAGTCCCGTTGTGTAAACATACAGACACAGGAGACAACCACCCACAAACAAACAGTGAGAACACCTACCTTAATATGGTTCTACAATCAGAGGAAACGTCAAACACCTGCCTCTAATTGAGAACCATATCAGGCAACACATTAACCCCAACATAGAAACACAAAACATAGACTACCCACCCAGCTCACGTCCTGACCAACTAAACAAAGTTAAACAAAGGAAAAATAAGGTCAGGAACGTGACATCCTGTTTGCAACAAGGCACTTAATACTGCAAAAAAACATAGTAATACATTTACTTTTTGTCCTGAAAGCAAAGCGTTATGTTTGGGGCAAATCCAACACAACACATCACTGAGTACCACCCTTCATATTTTATAGAAAAGTGGTGGCTGCATCATAAATCAAATCAAATCAAATCAAACATCAAATTGTATTTGTCATATGCGTCGAATACAACAGGTGTAGACCGTACAGTGAAATGCTTACTTACAAGTCCTTAACCAACAATGCAATTATAAGATAAATTAAGTATTTACTCAAATAAACTGAAGTAAAAAATAAATAAATTACAATATCAAGGCTATATACGGGGGGTACCGGTACAGAGTCAATGTGTGGGGACACCGGTTAGTTGAGGTAATTGAGGTAATATGTACATGTAGATAGAGGTAAAGTGACTATGCATGGATAATAAACAGAGAGTAGCAGCAGCGTAAAAATGGGTGTGGAGGGGACAATGCAAATAGTCCGAGTAGCCATTTGATTAGCTGTTCAGGAGTCTTATGGCTTAAGGGTTAAAGCTGTTAAGAAGCTTCTTGGACTTAGACTTGGCGCTCCGGTACCGCTTGCCGTACGGCAGCAGAGAGAACAGTCTATCACTAGGGTGGCTGGAGTCTTTGGCAACTTTCAGGGCCTTCCTCTGACACTGCCTGGTATAGAGGTCCTGGATGGCAGGAAGCTTGTCCCCAGTAATGTGCTGGGCCGTTCGCACTACCCTCTGTATTGCCTTGCGGGCGGATGCCGAGCAATTGCCATACCAGGCAGTGATGAAACCAGTCAGGTTGCATCCACTCATCGTTGTTGGTGATCAGGCCTACCACTGTTGTGCCGTTGGCAAAGTTAATGATGCTGTTGGAGTCGTGCTTGGCCATGCAGTCATGGGTGAACAGGGAGCACCGGAGGGGACTGAGCACGCACCCCTGAGGGGCCCCGATGTTGAGGATCAGCGTGGCAGTTGTGTTGTTACATACCCTTAACACCTGGGGGTGGCCCGTCAGAATGTCCAGAGTCCATTTGCAGAGGGATGTGTTTAGTCCCAGGGTCCTTAGCTTAGTGATGAGCTTTGAAGACACTATCGTGTTGAACGCTGAGCTGTAGTCAATGAATAGCCTTCTCACATAGGTGTTCCTTTTGTGCAGGTGGGAAAGGGCAGTGTGGAGTGCAATAGAGATTGCATCATCTGTGGATCTGTTGGGGCGATATGCAAATTAGAGTGGGACTAGGGTTTCTGGGATAATGGTGTTGATGTGAGCCATGACCAGCCTTTCAAAGCACTTTATGGCTACAGATGTGAGTTATACGGGTCGGTAGTCATTTAGGCAGGTTACTGTGGTGGTCTGCTTGAAACATGATGGTATTACAGACTCAGGTTGAAAATGGTTGAAAATGTCAGAGAAGACAGTTCCAGTTCTTCAGCGCATGCTCGGAGTACTCGTCCTGGTAATCTGTCTGGCCCTGTGGCCTTGTGAATGTTGACCTGTTTAAAGGTCTTATTCACTTCGGCAACAGAGAGCGTGATCACACAGTCGTCCGAAACAGCTGATGCTCTCATGCATGCTTCAGTGTTGCTTGCCTCGAATCGAGCATAGAAGCTATTTAGCTTGTCTGATAGGCTCATGTCACTAGGCAGCTCGTGGCTGTGCTTCCCCTTGTAGTCCGTAATAGTTTGCAAGCCCTGCCACATCCGTCGAGGGTTGGAGCTGCTGTAGTACGATTCAACTTTAGTCCTGTATTGAAGCATTGCCTGTTTGATGGTTCGTGGGAGGGTGTAGCAGGATTTCTTATAAGCGTCCAGGTTAGAGTCCCTCTCCTTGAAATCGGCAGCTCTACCCTTTAGCTCAGTGCGGATGTTGCCTGTAATCCATGGCTTCTGGTTGGGGTATATATGTACGGTCACTGTGGGGACAATGTCATTGATGCACTTATTGATGAAGCCAGTGACTGATGTGGTATACTCCTCAGTGCCATCGGAAGATTCCCGGAACATATTCCAGTCTGTGCTAGCAAAACAGTCCTGTAGCTTAGCATCTGCGTCATCTGACCACTTCCTTATTGAGTGAGTCACTGGTACCTCCTGCTTTACTTTTTGCTTGTACGCAGGAATCAGGACGATAGAGTTATGGTCAGATTTGCCAAATGGAGGGCGAGGGAGAGCTTTGTACGTGTCTCTGTGTGTGGAGTAAAGGTGATTTAGAGTTTTTTCCAATCCTTGCATATTTAACATGCTGTTAGAAATTAGGTCAAACGGATTTAAGTTCCCTGCATTAAAGTCCCCGGCCTCTAGGAGCACATCTGCTGGATGAGCATTTTCTTGTTTGCTTATGGCCTTATACAGTTCGTTGAGTGCCATCTTAGTGTCAGCCTCTGTTTGTGGTGGTAAATAGACAGCTACGAAAAATATAAATTGTGTGGTCTATAGCTTATGAGATTCTCTACCTCAGGCAGGCAAAACCTTGAGACTTCATTAATATTAGATTTTGTGCACCAGCTGTTATTTACAAATATACACAGACCTCCACCCCTTATCTTATGGTTATAATTGTCATCAACAAGGGCTAGGCAGTTGTTTAGGATACAAATGAACGGAATGCAGCTATAAGCAAAAGCCTAAAGGAAAACATGGTTCAGTCTGCTTTCCAACAGACACTGGGAGATGAATTAACCTTTCAGCAGGACAATAACCTAAAACACAAGGAGAACTCTACACTGGAGTTGCTTACCAAGATGACATTGAATGTTCTTGATTGGCCTAGTTACAGTTTTGACATAAATCGGCTTGAAAATCTATGGCAAAACGTAAAAATTTCTTTTGAGGAATGATCCACAATCAGCTTGTAAATTTTGTACAATCCATGTGTGCAAATCTCTTAGCGACTTACCCCAAAAACACTCACAGCTGTAATCGCCGCCAAAGGTGCGTCTACAAAGTACTGATACAGTTGTGAATACTAATGTACAGTAAATTAGATATTTCTAAAAGCTTGTTTTGACTTTGTCATTATGGGGTATTGTGTGTAGATTGTTGAGAAAAAAATATATTTCATCAATTTTCAATTCAGGATATAACATAACAAAATGTGGAATAAGTCAAGGGGTATGAATACTTTCTGAAGGCACTGTACATGTAGAACGGAGGCGTCATCCATATTATTTGACCAAACAAATACAATCCATACCATAAATATACATTCCTCACTCCTGTTTCTCAGAATTGCTGGTATTGTTAAGGTGCCTGCAAATCATGTCATTGCTGTGATTACTTTTTCCATTCCAAAGCCTGAAAACATCAATAACATCAAATGCAACGAAAGTGATCAAGTTTTTCATTGCAGCACTTAGCAATATACACTGATGAAATGTTATTTGTCTGCTGAAATCCACGTCTCGTCGTGTTTCTATTTCCAAATAGGATTGCACTGAGGTATTATCCAGTCTTTAAACTTCAGAGAATATACAGTGCATTCGAAAAGTATTCAGACCCCTTCCCTTTTTCCTTCCCATTTTGTTACCTTACAGCTTTATTATAACATTTATTTTTTTCAATCTACACAAAATACCCCATAATGACAACGGGAAAACAGGTTTTTAGAAAGTATGGAAAATAAAAAATAATATGTATTTATGTAAGTATTCACACCCTTCGCTATGAGACTCGAAATTGAGGTCAGGTGCATCCTGAATCCATTGAACATCCGTGAGATGTTTCTACAACTTGATTGGAGTTCACCTGTGGTAAATTCAATTGATTGGACATGATTTGGAAAAGCCAACACTGTCTATATAAGGTCCAACTGATGAAATTGCATATCAGAGCAAAAACCAAACCATGAGTTCAAAGGAATTGTCTGTAGAATTCCGAGACAGCATTGTGTCGAGGCACAGATCTGGGAAAGGGTACCCAAAATATTATGCAGCATTGAAGATCCCCAAGAACACAGTGGCCTCCATGATTCTTAAATGGAAGAAGTTTGTAACCACCAAGACTCTTCCTAGAGCTAGCCCCTGGCCACACTGAGCAATCGGGGGAGAAGGGCCTTGGTCAGGGAGGTGACCAAGAACCCGATGGTCAATCTGACAGAGCTCCAGAGTTCCTCTGTTAACATGGGAGAATCTTCAAGAAGGACAACGATCTCTGCAGCACTTCACCAATCAGGCCTTTATTGTAGAGTGGCCAGATGGAAGCCACTCCACAGTAAAAGGGACATGACAGCCCACTTGAAGTTTGCCAAAAGACACCACAAGGACTCTCAGACCATGAGAAACCAGATTTTCTGATCTGATGAAACCGAGATTTAGCTCGTTGGCCTAAATGCCAAGCGTCATCTGGTGGAAACCTGGCACCATCCCTACGGTGATGCATGGTGGTGGCAGCATCATGCTGTGGGGATGTTTTTCAGTGCCAGAGACTGGGAGACAAGTCAGGATCGAGGCAAAGATGAACGAAGCAAAGAACAGAAAGATCCTTGATGAAAACCTGCTCCAGAGCGCTCAGGACGCAGGAGTGGTTTTGGAACAAGTCTCTAAATGTCCTGGAGTGGCGCAGCCAGTGCCCGGGCTTGAACCCCGATCGAACATCTCTGGAGAGACCTGGAAATAGCTGTGCAGCGATGCTCCGCATCCAACTGGACAGCGCTTGAGAGGATCTGCAGAGAAGAATGGGAGAAACTCCCAAAATGCAGGTGTACCAAGCTTGTACCGTCATACCTAAAAAGACTTGAGTCTGTAATCGCTGCCAAATATGCTTCAACAAAGTACTGAGTAAAGGGTCTGAATACTAAATGTGATATTTCCGTTTTGTATTTTTTGTACATTTGAAAACAATTCTAAAAACCAGTTTTTGCTTTGACATTGTGGGTTATTGCGAGTAGATTTATAAGGGAAAAAACTATTTAATTCTTTTTATAATAAGGCTGTAACGTAACAAAATGTGGAAAAGGTGAAGGGGTCTAAATACTGTCCGAATGCACTGTAAATTGTCCACAACACTGAAATGGGCTACTTCTTATGTGAATGAATGAGGAGGCGGAGCACACCTCAATTCAAACTGTTGTTAAAAAATTTAACTTGTTAGAAGATCATTTGAAATTGATAAGATGAAACATAATGTCCCGATTGTTGAAATGAGTGGACCAAGGCGCAGCGTGCGTAGAGTTCCACATATTATTTAATAGTGAAAACTTACAACCAAAACAACAAAGAATAACAAACATGCAGTAATGCAGTGCTCAACGCAACTACACACAAAACAAGATCCCACAAACAACAGGTGGGAAAAGGCTGCCTAAATATGATCCCCAATCAGAGACAATAGACAGCTCTGATTGGGAACCATACCAGGCCAACATAGAAAACGAAAAACTAGAATGCCCACCCTAATCACACCCTGACCTAACCAAATAGAGAAATAAAAAGGCTCTCTAAGGTCAGGGCGTGACACATAACATATAAATAATTAGCAGGCAGCGTGCCTTGGTTTGAGGGCAGAGCGGGTTTACTGTTCTGTTGCGTAACAATCACATTTTGGAACAGTGAGTGCATTCTGACATCACACGAGTAAAAGAGATATTTGGAACTCACACTCGACAAGGTTAAAATCAGATCCACTAAATGTAGAGTTATTGATGTACTAGTGAAGACGAGACTAAAGTCCCACTAGCCACAACAGAAGTATAGTACCAAATTAATTATTATTGTTATTTTCTGCCATCAAAATCAATCTGGTTCGATGCAATTGGATTGCACAGTTAAGTTATAGTGTGTGTTCGTGGCACCCAGTGTTAAATAAGTGAAGGAAGAAAAACTGTTTTATTTTGTAATAAGAATTCTTTACAGTGCTTGGAAATTGGGAAGATATACTTCGACTCAAGGTATTGATTTTTCACTTGGAATGACTTGTCTGGTCCATTCATCTCTTG
This sequence comes from Salvelinus sp. IW2-2015, assembly GCF_002910315.2. Classification (NCBI taxonomy): domain Eukaryota; kingdom Metazoa; phylum Chordata; class Actinopteri; order Salmoniformes; family Salmonidae; genus Salvelinus; species Salvelinus sp. IW2-2015. The sequence goes on from NC_036872.1 coordinate 5,864,366, forward strand.
GGCAATAAAGTGCAGAATCCTGTAGAGGCCTTGTCACTTTGGAGATTTTATGTCGGGGGTGATGAATTACAGCTTGCCTCTCTGTTAACATGTTCCAAATACCCTACGGCAGATAGACAGAGCTAGGAAGGCACATAATGGACCTCAATTTAAAAGCATAGGTAGACAAGAGTCCAGGCACCTTTAAAATACATTATCTGCCAAATAGCTCATAAAAAGTAGCTGCACTAAAGGAAGGAGTACACCGACCAATTAATCTGCCTGATTGCTCTAACCCCAGGGCAGGACTTGCATTAGAATACTTCAAATAGGATTAATCAATTTTTGAAGACTAAGTTGATGTTGCATTTGTTTTGGATGAAAACAATTTCTGAAATAAACTAACGAAAGCTGCATTGGAATAAGCAGCCTCTATGTTAGCCGTGTATTGTCCATATACCACAAACCTCCGAGGTGCCATATTGCTATTATAAACTTGTTACCAAAAAATATAAAGAAAATATAAAGAGTAACTACAGAAACGATTTCATGAAATGACATGGAACGACCCTTGAAAGAGTAGCCACAGAGTTTAGTTTCTGAGTCTTGTGGGTGAATACGTTTAGTTTTTTTCTCCCTCAACTTCTCTCATGAAATCCCCTGAGATATCAACAGGAAATTGCTTTTCGGTTCAGAAGCCACTAAGACGCATTAGAAGTCGTAATGGACTTTGCCAAAGCAAGGGGCGGCAGGCTGGTGTTGATTGTGCCTACTGGACGCAGCTGAAACCGCTTCACACCTCTGCATTATTCATGTCTCTATTACAATTATTGTCCTAATTGTAATAATGTTTGGGCGGCAAACTGCTTTGAAAGAAAAGAAAGCTTCTCCTCTCTCTTCTCCCGCTCTCTCTTTCTCTCTCTTTAATTTTAGGATGAGAATGCTAATGCGATTGTTTTTCATCCAACAGGATTATAGTCTCCATTTATGAAGATGATAACTTGTGCTGCCTGAAAGGCAAAACAAGTTTGGAAATGATCACGCCTCTTAGTTTTAATTAAAAATCAAAGACAGCTTAATTGCACTGCTGTTGTGCTCTACTGATGCGTGATTGCTTCAGAAACTGAGGTTTCTGACGAAACCAAGATTGAACTCTTTGGCCTGAATGCCAAGCATCATGTCTGGAGGAAACCTGGCAGCACCCCTACGGTGAAGCATGGCGGTGGCAGCATCATGCTGTGGGGTTGTTTTTCAGCGGCAGGGACTGGGAGACTAGTCAGGATCGAGGCAAAGATGAACGGAGCAAAGTACAGAGAGATCCTTCATGAAAATCTGCTCAAAAGAACTCAGGACCTCAAGCTGGGTGCGTAGGTTCACCTTCCAACAGGACAACGACCCTAAGTACACAGCCAAGACAATGCCGGAGTGGCTTCGGGACAAGTCTCTGAATGTCCTTGAGTGGCAGAGCTAGGGCCCGGACTTGAACCCGATCAAAGACCTGAAAATAGCTGTGCAGCAACACTCCGCATCCAACCTGACAGAGCTTGTGATGATTTGTAGAGAAGAAGGGGAATAAAACACAGGTGTGCCAAGCTTTTAGCATCATACCCAAGACTCAATGCTGTAATCGCTGCCAAAGGTGCTTCATAAAAGTACTGAGTAAAGGGTCTGAATACGTATGTAAATGTGATATTTAAGTATTTAAATTTAATATATTAGCAACAATTACTAAAAAACTGTTTTTCAATAAACCTCTTGTTGCTTTGTCATTATGGGGTATTGTGTGTAGATTGATGAGGGGAAAAAACTATTTAATACATTTTAGAATAAGGCTGTAACGTAACAAAATGTGGAAAAAGTCAAGGGGTCTGAATACTTTCCGATGGGACTGTATATACTGTATAAAGTGCATTTGGAAAGTATTCAGACCAAGTCGTAGTATGGCAAGAACAACTCAAATAAGCAACGAGAAATGACAGTCCATCATTACTTGAAGGTCAGTCAATGCAGAAAATTTCAAGAACTTTGAATGTTTCCATAATTGCAGTTGCAAAAACCATCAAGAGCTATAATGAAACTGGCTCTCTTGAGGACCGCCACAGGAAAGGAAGACCCAGAGGTACCTCTGCTGTAGAGGATACGTTCATTAGAGTTAGCAGCCTCAGAAATTACAGCCCATATAAATGCTTCACAGAGTTCAAGTAACAGACACATCTCAACATCAACTGTTCAGAGGAGACTGTGTGAATCAGGCCTTCATGGTTGAATTGCTGCAAAGAAACCACTACTAAAGGACACCAATAAGAAGAAGAGACTTGCTTGTGCCAAGAAACATGAGCAATGGACATTGGACTGGTGTAAATCTGTCCTTTGGTCTTGTTCCAACTGCCATGTCTTTGTGAGACGCAGAATAGGTGAACGGATGATCTCTGCTTGTGTGGCTCCCACTGTGAAGCAAGAAGGAGGAGGTGGTGTGATGGCATGGGGGTGCTTTGCTGGTGACACTGTCTGTGATTTATTTAGAAATCAAGGCACAGTTAACCAGCAAGGCTACCACAGCATTCTGCAGCGATACGCCATCCCATCTGGTTTGTGCTTAGTGGAACTATCTTATTTTTTTTCTCAACAGGACAATGACCCAACACACCTCAAGGCTGTGTAAGGGCTATTTGACCAGGAAGGAGAGTGATGGAGTGCTGCATCAGATGACCTGGCCTACACAATCACCCGACCTCAACCCAATTGAGATGGTTTGGGATGAGTTGGGCCGCAGAGTGATGGGAACTCCTTCAAGACAGTTGGAAAAGCATTACAGGTGAAGCTGGTTTAGAGAATGCCAAGAGTGTGCAAAGCTGTCATCAAGGATCTAAAATATCAAATATATTTTGATTTGCTTAACACTTTTTTGGTTACTATATGATTCCACATGTGTTATTTCATAGTTTTTATGTATTCACTATTATTCTACAATGTAGAAAATAGTAAAAAATAATGAGAAACCCTTGAATGAGTAGGTGTGTCCAAACTTTTGACTGGTACAGTATATATACACTGCGGTTCAAAAGTTTGTCGTCAATTAGTAATGCCCAGATGTCCAGTATCCCAGTCGCCTCTTCACTGTTGATGTTGAGACTGGTGTTTTGCAGGTACTATTTAATGAAGCTGCCAGTTGAGAACTTGTGAGGTGTCTGTTTCTCAAACTAGACACTCTAATGTACTTGTCCTATTGCTCAGTTGTGCCTCCCACTCCTCTTTCCATTCTAGTTAGAGACAGTTTGCACTGTTCTGTGAAGGGAGTAGGACACAGCGTTGTACGAGATCTTCAGTTTCTTGGCAATTTTTCGCATGGAATAGCCTTCATTTCTCAGAACAAGAATAGACTGATGAGTTTCAGAAGAAAGTCTTTGATTCTGGCCATTTTGAGCCTGTAATAGAACACACAAATGCTGATGCTCCAGATACTCAAATAGTCTAAAGAATGCCAGTTGTATTGCTTTTTTAATCAGAACATACGTTTTCAGTTGTTAAAAACATAATTGCAAAGGGTTTTCTAATGATCAATTAGCCTTTTAAAATGATACACTTGAATTAGCTAACACAGCGTGCCATTGGAACACAGGAGTGATGGTTGCTGATAATGGGCCTCTGTACTCCAGCTTCAACTGTTATGCCTGTGGCTATGAAACCCTGACCTGTTCACCGGACGTGCTACCTTGTCCCTGACCTGCTGTTTTCGACTCTCTCTCTCTGCTGTCTCTAACTCTAAATGATTGACTATGAAAAGCCAACTGACATGTACTCCTGATGTGCTGACCAGTTGCACCCTCTACAACCACTATTATTATTTGACCCTGCTGGTCATCTATGAACGTTTGAACATATTGGCCATGTACTGTTATAATCTCCACACGGCACAGCCAGGAGAGGACTGGCCACCCCTCAGAGCCTGGTTCCTCTCTAGGTTTCTTCCTAGGTTCCTGCATTTCTGTATAGCACTTTGTGAGATCGGCTGATGTAAAAAGGGCTTTGTAAATACATTTGATTGATTGATGTAGATATTCCATAAAAAAATCTGCCGTTTCCAGCTACAATAGTCATTTACAACATTAACAATGTCTACATTGTATTTCTGATCAATTTGATGTTATTTTTTGATGTTATTTTTAATTTTTTCTAAAACAAGGACATTTCTAAGTGACCCCAAACTTTTGAACGGTAGTATATATACCGTAGTGATTGTCTAAACTATAGTTAGTCTGAACAAGCAATGCTGTATACTGTAGGTATTTTAATTTTGTCTTTTGTCTCAGCTCTACTGTAGCTCTTCTGTACTTTTCCTCCATTCCACCTTCATCATTTCTGCATTTTCCTCCTTATATTTTCTATTCTTGTGTGAACCTCTGCCACCATCTTTGTCAGAGATAACCTTCCTCTGTGTAAGACACTGTTGTCAAGACAAGAACTGATTATAATCATTCTCAGTGGCTGATCTGGTGGGATGGAAGACAGCTCATTAAGAATTAACAAAGTCTTTAGCGATTTGCACAGTAATCAAACATGATTGACAAGATTCACAAGTGATACCAATTATGTGACAACAACTTGCCATTATCACAACTAACATTTTTTTTTGCACACTTGATCCATTTAACAGAAGTGACTACTTGTGTATAATTGTGTTTGGCTGATATTGGGAGATTGGCATATTTCCTAATGACCAGAGATATCAAACCCATTCAAGACCATCATAGTCACCCATAATGAAGCCTTCTTTATGTGAAATGGTATTGTCCATTAATGAGCTTGTAACAAAGAATGGCCCAAGTCTACTTTACACTACTGACCCCAGACAGCCTCCACTGACCATCCTCCAGAGAGAGAGAGTTGACAATACATTATCAGCTTCCCATCTCACTCACTGTTTCCTTCTGGCTTCACTTCTCATTCCACATGTCAGCCTCCTCTTACCCATTCTCCTCATGATTTCATTCAGTATTGATGTTGTTTGGCTCCACATGAGGCATGCCAGAGAAGGCGAAGCAAAGGATATGAATAGGCAACAAGGCACTGTCAATATTTACTCAACAGCTGGGTGCAGACTCTCCATGTCACACTCTAAGCACTAGAAGTTGTCAAACAAGGTAAGGCAACTAAGCACTAGGCACAGCAAGTTCTAGACCCCCAAAACAAATGTATGCCTTGTAATTTGTTGTACCGATTTGTCGGTTCAAAACTTTCCTCAAGTCAGACGACCAAGGGGTGTTTAAAAAATGATGACAGGAACCTGATTTCTTAATGTAGAAAGTGCAGGCACACACGTAGTGAAGCTGGTGTGTCGGAAGTTTTGATTTGTCAGTTTGAGGATTAATAAAGAATGAAGCTCTTTAATGTTCCGCTCGAGCAAGCTCATAAAAGCCGACGTGTAGTGAACGGAGCGATGGAATACAAATAAACCTGGGGCTAATAAATGCCACCACTTTTCTTTTATGCTTGCAAGGCATGCGGAAAATGGAACACATCGTGTCCAGGATAGAAAGGGGAAAAAGAGGCAGTGGGACTGGCAAAGGGCATCACAAAATGCTCTCGACTTGTCATACACAATAGGCTGTGTGCCTTTTAGTAAGAGGTGAGCTTTCATGAGAGCCTTTTACCTACATTGAACTTCAACAGAAAAGACCAGAGAGAATACCTGGAAATCTGTGACCATTACTTGTACAATTTACCCAGACAATATCTGACTCTGCCAATTTCCAAACTACATCTCTCTGTTGTCATACTGTATTTCCAACCTGTCAACAACTAGTTACTGGATATGACTTATCTCCTTATTTAATGCTGATTTCAGTCAAGTCCCTGTAAGATCTCCATTAGGGTTCATTCATAAACTGTGAACTGTTTGTGTTTGAATGAGGCTTTTCCCAGAGGGCAGGCTTATAGGCCAAGTGTGTGTGTGTGTGCGTGCGTGCATACATGCACATTGCCAATGTTAGGTTCAAGGGCATTGTTTGTTTTGTGGTGCATTTAATTCACGGCGCTTCATCTCTCTCAAAGTAGGTGCCAATTTACAAAAAGGCAGACCTAGTCAGCATGGTGAATGTGTGTTTGATTTGCGTATTTGGTTTACCAAGCAACTCTATGAGCAAATAGACGGAAGGCCGTGCCATAAAAGACGGGCAACGTGAGCTGGTGTTCCGTGTTTGATGGTTAAACTTTTCCTCAGGCAGCATTGGGTCCCCTCAGCAGTTCTGAAGAGGTTACAATGTAACGTGAGTAGTACTTCATGGCTAAGCCTTTAGCTAGCAGCACAGAAACCACCTATGTCATCAGTTTCATTTCACAGCATCCAAGCAGTGTGTGCACTCTGTATTTTATGTTGTATTTTACTTACAAGGTGGTTAAAGGAGAGGAGAAATAAGCAAATACTGTGGAAATACAAGTATAGGAATTTTGCAATGATATATTTTACCTTTGGGGGATTGGCTAGTGGGAGACTTGCAGAAACCCAAGTTGGCTAATTATTATATGGCTATATGATTTGCTGGTGAGAATTTCCATCTAAAAGAACCAATGAGCACCAACATGGGAAGTTCATAGTAGCATGTCAAATTGGGTGGCAAATAACAGTTCAGTCTTTTTTCATTTTTTTATTAAGGAATATATATTTTCAACCATTGTCCGTCCTAAAAATGTGGAATAAGCTAAGGCTTTGATTTCTGGTCAAACAGATGGAAAACAAGTATTACACCACGTCTACCAGAAAGCTTATTTAAAGGTAATACATGAAATACATGAAAATACAATAATGTTGAAGTAAAGACCTCTGCCAATTAATATCAACACTTATATTTCGTTTGGATGGATTATTTGTCTTCTGTAAGTTTAAGAAACATTGCCTTGTGCCTTGTAATTCCGTTACCAAAAACCTACATACTGTATATTTAAATTCTCTCCCTCATGAGGAGGGAGGATAATGAAAGTTCACAGAAGTAACAAGTAAAGATAGACCTAACAATTAGTTATACTGTTTTTACTGATAACAAGCCTGTTTATGAATTATTAATTGAATAAAACTCGTAATTATGTTTCCATATTTGTGACTGAATTTATGCAATTGAATTGGCTACAATAGGAAATCACCGTCATGGTTGGTACACCTGCTACTGTCCTCCCTTCCAATGGCAGACTGTTATGTTAAGCTCATAACTGTTTTTGCTCTTTCTGTCATCTGTTGGTCAAAGCAAGACTGTAAAAACAATTTGGACAACCCCTCCCTCTCATTCTACCTCTCCCTCTCTCTCTCTTCTCTCTCTCTCCCGTTAATCGCCTCTCCTGGCTCTTACTGACACCTACCATGACACCTACCACCTACCCTCTTTCCATTTACTATAACAAACATCCTCCCTCACTGAGCACCTACCGATACCGGTTGTCCATGGACGTTTGAAAAGTAGTTAAAATTTGGTCTGTCTGACCTGGCCAGACCAAATCTGAACCAATCATAGACGTCTAGGTTTCACAAATTTGGACAGCACGGCACAATAAAGTACAGTAGAGAAGAATAGAGTTCAGTTCAGGACAGTACAGTACAGTGCAGTACAGCACACTATAATAGAGTACACTATAATGTACTGTATTGTAATGTACTCTACCGTACTGAACATATTTACAATCCTTTACTGTGCTGTGCTGTACTGTATTCTATACTGTGATGTCCAATCTTGTGAAACCCAGACATCTATGATGGTTTCAGATTTGGCCTGGTCCGGACCAACCAAATGTGATCCTGTTACAATAATTACAATAATTTACAATAATAGCCGGTGTGTAGAATAATACCCAAATATGCCAAAGAAGGTTATTGCATATTTCTACCTTCGTGTGCCTAGTCAGGATAAATCACCATGAAGAGAATGATATTCATATGCATAATTATACATTTCTGTATAGCACAAACCAGGTACCCATGATGTAATTCCGTTACCGTAATTATGTTACCAGATGTAAATCCACTTCACCTACTGTAGTTCAATAACCAAAATATTTTCTTTCAAACTCAAGGTGTCGTGTCATGGCTGACACCCCATTCTTTCTTCAAAAATCTTTGAATCTTGATACAGCAGATATTTATTAACAGAGTTTTTGGAAAATGTGGCCACATAAAAAACGGAGAAAGATTTGACCAAACTTTGCGTCTGTATTTTTGTGAAATTGTATGTCTAAATTGTTCAAAGTAGTCCATGTGCATAGAGTTGTATGGTTTGTTACCTTGAAATCAATGGGAATTGGAATTGCCCTGCCTTGTTTTCATGTTTATTTTAGGGTTATTTTTCAGTTGTCGAATGTTAGCCTTCAATGTGCTATCAGTCATTTGTCCCTGCACATCTGAGCTGTGAAGCAATGAAAGGGGCCTGGCTGCCAAGAGAGAAGAGCGAAGCTCAAAAAGAAAGCAATGTATACACACACAAATACTGTGGCCGATCTACATCCATCATAGACTGCTTAGTTTAGTGAGCCATCACTATCAGTCACCCCTGCCTCTTTCTCACCATAGGCCACAGCTCTATCCCTGTTCTCCCTCTCCCTCAGTACCAATGTCTTTATATATGAATGGACAATGCCATCAATCACGTGACACCATTCATTCCTATGTTAAGACTCAGTAGCGCACTGAAGACAAATTAAGTTGGTTAAAGGTTTCCTTATCCTTTAAGCAGTCTATGGACAAGGTATGACCGGCAATCCATGCTTCGGTTTAGTTTCGCTGACACTCTTTCACATGCTAACGCTTTAGCATTTGTGAAACAAGTCATATGACAGATATTAGCATTTTTCGCGCATTATATCCAAGTTATCCAAAAGTATCTCAAATTGATTGTGAAGCTCAACAAAGTCAGTTATAGATGTTATGAACATGATGCGTGAAAAATGCTAATATCTGTCCCATGAATTTAATGGGATTTGTGCCACGATTGCTAAAACATTAGCATGTGGAACAGTGCCAGGAAAACTAAACCAAAGTATGCATTGCTGTCATACTTTGTCTATAGAGTCCCACAGTGGAGGTGTCATAATACTCATAAAACCTAGCGGTCAAACAGGGAAATGGTTCCAATCGTTTTTCCACCTTCAATTTTTCCCATAGGGGATTATAGAAACACGTTAATTAGGTGCTGTGTTTAGTGTAGGCTTAACCTGACGTAACATTTTGATAACCATGTAAATCTTTCTCAGACAAAGTGACTTTTATCAAGATATTCACCTGATATTCACCCCCAAGAAATAAAATGCTAATTAGGTGCTAATGTGGCTATCATAACCATTTCCCTATTTGACCGCTAGGTTTCATGGGTATTATGACACCTCCACTGTGGGGCTCTATCGACTGCTTACATGGTAAGGAAACCACATTTTTCATTTTGTATTTTGGGTTGAACTATCCCTTTAAGATGGTGTCCCATGGAGACATATTATGCCCACTTTGAGCTACTCCAGGAAGTGGCGTTGCAGGCTAGCTCAGTGCTGTCCCCTCTCATTGAGTAACAGAAGTTGAAGGCCAACGCAGTACTGCAGATTGCCATTAGCAACTCAATTATCCCGATAACTTCTTATCTGTGAGATTTTAAAATAATTGGTTCAAGGACATACATCTGGTGTATTTGAAGCAATTATTAGTTTTTTTTTACACGAAGATTGACCATAAAAATTGCAATGTTTCCATGCACTATAATGGGGATCCTCTTTTCTGCCAACAATGCCTGCAATAACGTAGTCGGCCTCGAACTACCGTGGCTTCAATGAGAAGGGGAAGTTGTTCTCCCCTGCTTAGTACACACAGCTGACTAACCACAACTCTCTCTCTGCCGCTCTCTCTCTCTCGCACCACTACAAGGGCACACACCACACACAGACAAGCACACACACACACACACACACCGACAAAAACATGTGAGCTCACAAAGACACACAGGACAGTAAAACGTGTACAAAGACAAAAAATGGTGTGTGATAATGATCCATGCAACCACACACCCATGCTCCCCATCTCCTCACCTCAGCACCATAAAATAATGTCCATCATAAAGAGAAGACACACAGGCAACAAATCAATGCTATGTGATTAGGTGCCACAGCGTACACTATATCATTAAAATTCTAATACAGTTTTTTTCCAACTGCTTACACACAAAATCTTTTCATGTCACACGATTTTTGAAACCTCTCACTCAAAGTGCAAAACTACACACCAAATATCCAAAACCATAAGCTATTTCTCAGCCTTTGACTCAGTTGTCAATTGCATAAAACACTTTTTTCAAAACACTACACGCAATTCTCTATCTAAAACACAAAAATCTAACAGGAAGTGACTTGCTTTCCTTTTCCAAACGCAACCAATCAAAATGCTACACTTATTCACCAGGTCACACACACACACTCCTCACATGTGCAAACACTAATAGCTTAATTTCTTGTCAATAGGGGGGCGCTGTTTTCACTTTGGAAAAAATCGTGCCCAAATTAAACTGCCTCGTACTCTATTCTAGATCGTACAATATCCATATCATTATTACTATTGGATAGAAAACACTCTCAAGTTTCTAAAACTGTTTGAATTATATCTGTGAGTAAAACAGAACTCATTTTGCAGCAAACTTCCATACAGGAAGTGAAAAATCTGAAAACGATGCTCTGTTCCCGGGCCTGCCTATTCAATTGCCTAATATTTATCGATATGCATGCACTTCATACGCCTTCCACTAGATGTCAACAGGCATTGGAAGGTGGAATGGGGTGTCTAGCTGGATCTGAGGCCGAACAAGAGCTTTTGGAGTGACAGGTCTGGAAATTCTTTGTCTTCTCTGGCGCACGAAGTACGTCGACATTGGCTTCTGAAAAGCGTTCGGTATACACGGCGGATATCTCCGGCTCTGATTTTATTTGATACATGTGATAATAACATCATAAAGTAGTTTTTTTCAACCGAGTTGTATCAGTTTATTCAACGTTTATTGGGACTTTTGGAATTTTCCGTTCTTTGCGTCAAGAGAAGATGGGCAAGTTCGCGCCACATGGCTAGCTAAGGTTGCTAATTCGACAGGAGAAAAGGACATTCTAAAACCAAACAACGATTTATTCTGGACCTAGGACTCCTTGTACAAGATTCTGATGGAAGCTCATCAAAAGTAAGAACAATTTATGATGTTATTTCGTATTTCTGTGGAAAATGTTGATTCCTATTCTCTGCCGTTTTGGCGGGCGCTGTCTCGCAATAACGCAAGCTGTTTGTTATGGTAAAGTTATTTTTAAAAATCTAACACGGCAGTTGCATTAAGAACCAGTGTATCTTTCATTTGCCATACAACAAGTATTTTTATGTAAAGTTTATGATGAGTTCTTTGGTCAGATTAGGTGAGTGTCCAAAATAGCTCCGGACATTCTGGTGAATCGATGCTACATATTCACAATGTATAACCACAGTTTGCAGCTCTAAATATGCACATTTTCGAACAAAACACAAGTGTATTGTATAACCTGATGTTATAAGACTGTCATCTGATGAAGTTGGTCAAGGTTAGTGATTCATTTTATATATTTTGCTGGTTTTTGCGAATGCTATCTATGCGGTGAATAAATGCGGTTGTGTGTTTGGCTATTGTGGTAAGCTAATATAATGCTATATTGTGTTTTCGCTGTAAAACACTTAAAAAATCGGAAATATTGGCTGGGTTCACAAGATGTTTATCTTTCATTTGCTGTACACCATGTATTTTTCATAAATGTTTTATGATGAGTATTTAGGTATTTCACGTTTCTCTCTGTAATTATTCTGGCTGCTTTGGTGATATTTTTGATGGTAGCTTCAATGTAAAACTATGATTTATACCTCAAATATGCACATTTTCGAACAAAACATACATTTATGTTAAACATGTTATAAGACTGTCATCTGATGAAGTTGTTTCTTGGTTAGTGACTAATTATATCTATTTTGGTCGGTTTTGTGATAGCTACCTATGCGGTAGAAACATGGTGAAAATATGCGGGTGAGTCTTTGGCTATTGTGTTAGCTAATAAGAATACATATTGTGTTTTCGCTGTAAACATTTTAAAAATCAGAAATGAGTGGCTGGATTCACAAGATGTTTATCTTTCATTTGCTGTATTGGACTTGTGATTTCATATATTTATATGCTATTATTTACTTGTGGCGCTATGCTAGGCTATGCTAGTCAGCTTTTACTGATGAGGATGCTCCCGGATCCGGGATGGGTGTTAAGTAAAGTTTAACTGATCACTAACCAATCACTGCTTTACTGTAGTATAGGCCTATAAATAGGTCAAAGGTCAGATTACCTATTTTGAACAATGGATGCCAACAATGGACAGAGAGCAAGAGGAGTAGGAGGAAGAGGACGAGGCAAAGAAAAGAAGAATGGAGAGCCATCTCTGATGAGATTAGGCAACCATTGTTATCATGTGATCAACCACGGTTTGACCATGAGAGAGGCTGGATGTGAGAGTCCAGCCCAACTTGAGTCGATTTACAGTGGCGTCCATATTTCAAACCTTCAGAAATGAGAACAGGTATGCAACTATCTAATGACTATTTTAGCATTACAGTAATGTACTGTAAATACGTATGACTGCATAGTATTGCATAAACATGTGTAACTCTAAGCCATCCATTTACTGCACTGCATTGAATGAATGAGTTGTTATCATGCTGTACTACATTTTTTGTACATTGTTTACAGTTCCTATGCTGAACACATACTGTGTTTATTCTGTACAGAGTGGAAAGGCAAAGACATCATGGAGACGAGGACGCTTGTTTACAGATGTACAAGAGACTGCAATTATAAATATGGTTTGGCCAACAATGCAATTAGGATTCGAGAGATAAGAGAGCATATCTTGAATAATGACACCATATTTAAACAACATCAATGCTGTAAGCCTGTCGACCATACAACGCATCCTCCAATGGCACAGAGTGACGATGAAACAACTTTACAAGTGCCATTTGAGAGAAACTCTGACAGAGTCAATAATATGCGACATGACTTTGTAGAGGTATGTATGCAACATTACTTCCAGTACTTCAGACATACCATATTTACTAATCTTTTGTCTGTTACAGAGAGTATTGGAGCTGGATGCCCATGTAATTCGCCATGAATTTATTTATGTGGATGAGGTTGGCTTCAACTCACCAAAACCAGGTGCCGCGGAAGAAATGTAATAGGACAGAGGGAAATTACCAATGTCCTGGACAGCGTGGGGTAATATAACTATGTGTGCTGCCATCACTCAAAGCCATCACTCAAAACGGGGTCCTCCATCACAATGCCACACTGGGTCCGTACAACACCGCCATATGCTCACTTTTCTGGATGCAATTTACACAATGCTTGTCCCTGATCCAGATCAGGAGCCTGCTAGATTTGTGGTTTTATGGACAATGTTAGTTTTCACCGGGCTGTTCTGGTCCAAACTGGTTTGCCACCCATCCACAATTTGTAGTTTGTACCTACCCCCATATTCACCTTTTCTAAATCCCATAGAGGATTCTTCTCAGGCCTGGCGTGGAAAGTGTATGATCGCCAACCCTATGCCCGCATGCCGCTTCTCCAGGCAATGGAGGACGCATGTGGGGACATAGAGGTTGCCTCTGTCCAAGGTTGGATACGCCATGCTAGGAGATACTTCCCTCGATGTTTGGCAAGAGAAAACGTATCTTGTGATGTGACGAAGTATTGTGGCCAGACCCAGGCCGGAGAAGAGATGAAGCGTAGCTTAACACTGGTGACTGCCCCCCCCCCCCCCCCTACCAATTCCTGGACTGCCCCCCCGGGACCCCACACACACAATTGTGTTCTTTACTGTATTCTAAAGAATATACTTTTGGTTTACATATGTTTATGGTTTTGTTGTATGCTACTGCATACAACAGTAATGTTTGGCCTAATAAATATTTTCTGTTTCTACATTGCATTGGTGTTTACAGTGTACTTGTTACCCCTCTCAGCAGATMACTTTCACTGTAGAACATTGTATTGAAATGTAGATATAAGCCTATGAAAGACCAAAGAGCTTTAGATTTAGAACAACAGTGTTTACATGGTATATCCCAAAATGTACTATTATGAAAGCAGTGTTTGCCATTTGATGCAAATGCTTCATTCTGACATGTGTTTATGGCATTTTGAATGCAGTGTTACTTTTTGAAGGAGATGTGAGGCATTTTGCATTTTGTGTGTGCAGTTTTGGGAATTGTGTGTAGAGTTTTGAAAAAAGGAGACAGTTTTGAAAACGTGTGTAAGCAGTTGGAAAAAACTGTAACGCAGGGATGGATTATCAATGAATGTAACCGCAGGAAAATGGTTAGGAATAATTATGCGAAATTAAATACAGCAAAGGTACTGAATGCAGGTGTGAATTTATCTTCCTCATCTTTCTTCTTCTCCCCCTTCTCTTCCTCCTACTCCTTCTTTCTTTGTGATGAGTTCTGGGTATCATCCTCTTCTGTCTCAATTTGGCGTCATACTTTTCACTGTAAAGATGCTTTTAGAAGGGTTTGTATGTGATTCTCAGCTTTTGATGAGCAAACCTGATTTCAGTGAACCACATTGAGATACACTATGCCATCACTCGCTAATGCCATAGTAAACAGCCTCAAAGTCCAGGAGCAAGACTTAGGATATTGATGCAAGGGAAACACCCTAATCTTACATCGCCTAAAACAGATATCTCGACCACCAGTCCATCAAATAAGAGCTTCAGTGTGAGTATGAAGCTGCTGTGGTTTTAGAGCCCCCAGTACAATATCTATCAGGAAGTCAGTAAAGAGAGCTAGATTTACAACAGGTGGCTTTATGTCCCACCAATCAGCTCCTACATACACTCTGTCAATGTTGGATAAAGGTCAGAGCTTTTCAGATTGATGTTGATAGATTTAGCATGGCAGAAGCAATCCTACTTAACCTCAGATCTTTTGCATTTTTACATGTTTTGTTCTCTTTGTTTCTTGGATTACAAAAATTACACCAAAATATATATATATAATGTAACCTGCAACAATTTCAAAGTTTTTACTGAGTTACGAGGAAATCAGTCAATTGAAATAAATTAATGAGGCCCTAATCTACGGATTTCACATGACTGGGAATACAGATATGTATCTGTTGGTCACAGATACCTTAAAAAAAAGGTAGGGGTGTGGATCAGAAAACCAGTTAGTGGCTGGTGTGACCACCATTTGCCTCATGCAGCGCGACAGCTCATTCGCATAGAGTTGATCAGGCTGTTGATTGTGGCCTGTGGAATGCTGTCCCACTCCTCTTCGATGGCTGTGCGAAGTTACTGGATATTGGCGGGACCTGGAACACACACCGCATTGACAGAATCTCTGCTTTGACATACAAGTATGTTTCAGCTCAGAGTTTAAATGTCCCTCGGCAATACCACTACGCTTGGCTTGTTAACTTCCATCGAGTCCAAACTGCAAAACTTTTATTTTGGCTGGCATTGTGCTTTTGTGTTGTACACACTGCTACATCATTAAAGTATCGCTATCTGGGGACTCATCAAATATTTCTGTGCCTCTCAGTCACGTAGCATAGACAGCCAAATGCCCCCTTAATATTCATCTACATTTTATTTATTTAACCATGCAAGTCTACACAGGCCAAACCCAGACGACGCTGGGCCAATTGTGCGCTGCCCTATGGGACTCCCAATCACAGCCGTTTGTGATACAGCCTGGATTCGAACCAGGGTGTCTGCAGTGGGTTTCTGTAGTGACGCCTCAAGCAGTGAGATGCAGTGCCTTAGACCGCTGCGCCACTTGGGAGCCCTATATAACTCCCCTAGATTTGTAGGGGACAGCAGACACACTGCTAACAGAATAGAAAGACTTTGTTAGAGGTCAGAAGCCCATCTAGCTGTGTCTGAGAAAGAGTTGAAAGAAAGATGGAAGGACCACTGTCTTACCATTCATGTCCTGCCTCTATTTAGGATGACTTTGTGTATTTGTAAAATAAAATGCCCTTCGGCTAAAATATAGGATCAGTTTACCTTCCCAAATCTTAACCTTCACCATTGCGGGATGAGGACACAGAACTGAGCAGTGTTCTATGGACAACACCATCCTACTTCTAGCATCTACCTACTGTATACATACAGTATGTAGCCAGTATGAAAGTGCAGCTGCAGCCCTGCCAGTTTGTGTTGAGCAAGTGGTAATCAAGTGGAGATTTCCGAGTATAACAATGACTCCTATGGCTGATTTAATTACAACAACCCTGACTTCTTTTGAAGTGTGCTGCTGTATCTGGAAATCATTTTGCTCATGTCTTATTCCTTCACATAGAACACATAAACATGGATTAAGAATTAAATTGTGTAATGGCGAGAATGTTTCTCATTTGTGGGAATTGCAGTAAAAAAAAATCTCCAAAAAGCACCTTCTACAATAAAATATAAATTGACAACACTCTATGAACACGTTTTGAATGTCAACCGTTCTGATAGGAACAGCATTCCATATTTTAGATTGGCAAAGAGAACTGTGTGCAGATGTTTGCGTCTATTATCTCCCCCACTGTCTCCTCCACACCTGTACCCTCCTTATGTCAGGTGTTCAAACAGTTCCAAACAAAATCAAAACAAGGGAAAGGAATCACAATCAACTGGCATGCAGATAAGTGACAGTTCCACCTGTGTACTGCCATCGGCAGGCGTTCGCCTCTCTTCACGCCCAGAGAAGGAGCCTGTTCTCTGGCAGAAGGCACTCTGTCAAGCCTCTGTTATTTTACTGCTACTCTTTAATTATTTGTAACTTCTTTTTTTTTTTACTGCATTGTTGGTTAGGGCTTGTAAGTAAGCATTTCACTGTAAAGTCTACACCTGTTGTATTTGGCGCATGTGACAATTAACATTTGATATGATTTGATTCGGCACGCCACAAAGCTCCAGAGACTAACCAGGCAGACAGAACAGAGTGTTTTCTCCCCAGATAACGCTGAAGAGTAGGGGGTATATTGGCATCAGCTGCACTGGCCCTCCAGCTCCCAATCAAACAGTTGATGTCAACAGGAGGGAGCTATAGTTTACCTGAATTCCTTTATTACCATTTTTGTGTTTGCAGTTTGAAGTGGTGTGGAGGAAGGTGTGTTAAAAGGTATGTAAAGTGAAACTGCCAACCTGAGGACAGCTATGTTTAACTTTTATTTCTGACTTTTTACTTAAAGTGGAACTTTTTTCTCTTTGAACATGCATATGCGTGTCACAATAATTTCACTAATTTCACTAACACTAATTTCAAAGAGAAAAACAGCATCCACATTCATGTGAAAAGTGCTAGCCAGTTGCATTCTGCTGTTGTTGATTGCTGATGTGCAAAGCCATGCATAACAAGATTGCTTTTCTCTGTCATGTTTGTCAGTTTGTCATGTTTAACTAATTACCAAAAATAGCCACTGTGGTGCAACTGGTAATCAATTAGCAAGCTAATCAAACCCCATGTTAAGTGATAGCGACACATGCTAAGTTGACACAATGCAATGATCGCTAAATAGCTAACGTTAGCTATCTTCATTGGATTAAGGATTTCAAGGTCTCTTTTTGTCACACCCTGATCTGAGGGTAGGTAACATCTCCACCCTGCTGATCCTCAACACTCGGTCCCCACAAGGGTGCGTTCTCAGCCCTCTCCTGTACTCCCTGTTCCTCGGCGTAGTTCCTCGGCGTACACATCACAGACAAACTGAAATGGTCCACCCACACAGACAGCGTGGTGAAGAAGGCGCAGCAGCGCCTCTTCAACCTCAGGAGGCTGAAGAAATTTGGCTTGTCACCAAAAACACTCACAAACTTTTACAGATGCACAATCGAGAGCATCT
This sequence comes from Salvelinus sp. IW2-2015, assembly GCF_002910315.2. NCBI lineage: Eukaryota > Metazoa > Chordata > Actinopteri > Salmoniformes > Salmonidae > Salvelinus > Salvelinus sp. IW2-2015. The sequence continues at coordinate 5,882,248 of NC_036872.1, forward strand.
TGTCGGGCTATATCACCGCCTGGTACGGCAACTGCTCTGCCCATAACCATAAGGCTCTCCAGAGGGTAGTGAGGTCTGCACAACGCATCACCGGGGGCAAACTACCTGCCCTCCAGGACACCTACACCACACGATGTCACAGGAAGGCCAAAAAGATCATCAAGGACAACAACCACCCAAGCCACTGCCTGTTCACCCCGCTATCATCCAGAAGGCCAGGTCAGTACAGGTGCATCAAAGCGGGGACCGAGAGACTGAAAAACAGCTTCTATCTCAAGGCCATCAGACTGTTAAACAGCCATCACTAACATTGAGTGGCTGCTGCCAACATACTGACTCAACTCTAGCCACTTTTATAAAGGAAAAATATATGTAATCAATTTATCACTAGCCACTTTATATAATGCTTACATACCCTACATTACTCATCTCATATGTATATACTGTACTCTATACTATCTACTGCATCTTGCCATCTTGATGTTATGTATCACCAGCCACTTTAAACAATGCCACTTTATATAATGTTTTCATTCCCTACATTACTCATCTCATATGTATATACTGTACTCTATACCATCTACTGCATCTTGCCTATGCAGTTCGGGCATCACTCATTCATATATTAATGTACATATTCATATTCATTCCTTTACACTTGTGTGTATAAGGTAGTTGTTGTGAAATTGTTAGGTTATATTACTTGTTAGATATTACTGCATGGTAGGAACTAGAAGCACAAGCATTTCGCTACAGTCGCATTAACATATGCTAACCATGTGTATGTGACAAATAAATTTGATTTAGATTTTTGGGGGGATTTTTTTATCTGTTTCACCTGTCCTCGTTATTATCTCCACCCCCTCCAGGTATCACTTGCCTTCCTTCGACAACATTTCTGGTGGCCCACAATGGTCCCTTCGTCACCGCATGCACTGTGTGTGCTCAAAACAAGATTCCACGGCCTCCTGCAGCCACTATGGTCCCTCATTGTCCTTGGTCTCATATATCTCTGGACTTTGTCACTGGGCTCCCTCCGTCTGATGATAACACTGTCATTCTGACGGTATTCGACCGGTTCTCCAAGGCCACCCATTTCATCCCTCTCCGCAAACTACCTTCTGCCAAGGAGACGGCCCAGCTTATGGTGCAGCATGTCTTCCGGATCCATGGACTCCCGGGAGACATGGTCTCTGATCGAGGTCCTCAGTTCTCGTCTCAGTTCTGGAAGGCATTCTGCACCCTTATTGGGTCGTCGGCCAGCCTGTCATCCAGATTCCATCCCCAAACTAACAGTCAGTCGGAGCGAGCCAACCAAGTGCAGGAGACCACCTTAAAGTGCCTGGTGTCAACCAACCCCACTACCTGGAGCCATCAACTGGTCTGGGTGGAGTATGCCCAGAACACTCTTCCCAGTTCTGCCACGGGACTCTCCCCTTTCGAGTGCTCCATGGGGTATCAGCCTCCACTCTTCCCTAAACAAGAGCAGGAGGTCAGCGTACCCTCTGTCCAGATGTTTGTCCACCGCTGTCGAAATACCTGGAGAAGGTATACTCTCAAGACCAACTCCAGGTATTGTCGACATGCGGACAGTCGCCCGACCCCAGCTCCCCGCTACCGCAGAGGGTATGGCTGTCCACATGGCTGTCCCCCTTCGGGTAGAGTCCTGCAAACTGTCCCCTTGTTTCATTGGTCCTTTTCCCATCTCCACAGTCCTAAGTTCCACTGCTGCCCGTCTTGTGTTACCCCATAACCTCTGTATTCACCCTACCTTCCATGTGTCTAAGATTAAGCCCGTGTCTCACTGTTCTTTGTCTTCTGTACCCAGGCCCACCCCCGTCCCCGTGTCATTGATGGCCATCCGGCCTACACAGTAAAACGTCTCCTGAGTGTTTGACCATGGGGCAGGGGTTTCCAGTACCTGGTTGACTGGGAGGGTTACGGCCCGGAGGAGAGGTGCTGGGTTCCCACTAGAGACATTCTGGATCCAGCCCTTATCACCGACTTCCACCGCCGACACCCCGGTCAACCAGGTATGCGCCCAGGTAGGACGCCAGGTGGCGTCCCTAGAGGGGGGGTACTGTCACGCCCTGATCTGTTTCACCTGTCCTCGTTATTGGCTCCACCCCCTCCAGGTATCGCTTGTTTTCCCCAGTGTATATATCCCTGTGTTTCCTGTCTCTCTGTGCCAGTTCGTCTTGTATGTTTTCCCGTTCTCCTGCTTTTTGCATTCTCCTTTTTCTAGTCCTCCCGGTTTTGACCCTTGCTTCTATCTGGACTTTGTACCCACCTGCCTGACCATTCTGCCTGCCTTGACCACGAGCCTGTCTGCCACTCTGTACCTCCTGGACTCTCCGCCACGGCACACTAGTTAAGTTTTTTGAACTAATTATTTTTGCCTCTACCATTGTCTCAAGATTCACACCAGTAATGTTGTATTCTATTCTATTCCGAGTTTTTATGAGCACCATTAGACCAACAGCATGTGCTCATTCTTAACCTAATCAGGCTTAACCCAGGTGTTCTCATTTAGGCTTACTTACCTTACTCCAGGACTCCATAGTCTCTGACTAACTAAGCCAAATTTAAGCCAAATGCATGAAAGCTACTTTAATGTCCTAGTTTAACTAGTACACATTAAGGCCTACCCCTGGCCTAATCTAAGTCCTGTCTGTGAAACCGGCCCTACATGTCCTGCTCCAAAGTCTAGATTCCTTTGTTTATATCTGTAACGATTATCCTCCTCTTCTGACGAGGAGTAAGAAGGATCGGACAAAAATGCAGCGTGGTAAGTGTCCATGTTAACTTTATTAACTGAACACGGGAAAAAGACAAAAATAACAAAGTGAATGACAACAAAAATCAAAACAGTCCTGAATGGTGAAACAAAAACAGGAAACAACTACCCTAAAACACAGGTGGGAACAGGCTACCTAAGTATGATTCTCAATCAGAGACAACGATTGACAGCTGCCTCTGATTGGGAACCATACTAGGCCAAACACAGAAATACAACACATAGAACAAAACATAGAAAATAGAACATAGAATGCCCACCCCAACTCACGCCCTGACCAAACCAAAATAAAGACATAAAGAAGGAACTAAGGTCAGAACGTGACAATATCATAACATGACCTAAACCAAGGTCACAAAAAGGATCTCATGATATAGTCCTAGGTCATAGTTTTTACCTAAGCCTTTATGTGTTTACATTTGTCCCTAATTGTAGGCTACTACCTTTAACACAGGAAGTTAATCAAGTATTTTAATCTTGAAATCTTTTATAGTTTATTTAAGCACTACCTCCCTGCTTTAGCACATGGCCACAGTTATGCCTTTCTTTAAGAGATTGGTGGGTCTAAGGCTTTAGAGGCTGTGAACAATGCTGAACGATGTTAATTAAATAGGCATCAACAAAGAGGAGCACTCTAGCTGTTCAGTGGCCAAGGTTATCTTTATACAACAATAGGCAATTCAATGGTTTGCCTAATGGGGGAACTTGGTGAGATAATGTTCAGCTAGTCCATTTAGGCAATTTGGTAACGGTGTTTCTTTACTAAATATATGTCTCCCTAAGATGAATGTAGAGCAAGTGGGAAAATTGCAGCAAAATGTTTGAATGCCTTTTTCTCCTAAATGGGATTATACGTTTATCAACACTTAAAGCAGCATTACTTTCCCATGTTTTTTTTCCAAATACAGTGTATGATATAGCATTTTGAAGCTCTGAATTTGTATTTTATTCCAATAGAAAAAACACAATTTCAAATTTGGAACATAGGACCGAAAAGAGATGGGGGGGGTCACAATTTTCATATGTGCGATAAATTTTTTCCTGAACTCTTAGTGTCACTTTTATAAGAACCGTTAATGTGTTGGAAATTCCTAATTGTTTGCATAGTCAACTTACACACAGCATTGACACGCACACTTACCAGACCAGACATGCCACCAGAGGTCTTTTCACAGTCCCCAGGTCCAGAACAAATTCAAGGAAACATACAGTATTATACAGAGCCATGAGGGCATGGAACTCCCTTCCATCTTACATAGCACAAGTTAACCCCAAACCTGGTTTAAAAAAATAAATAAAGCAACACCTCACTGCACAACGCCTCTACCCCATGTGACCTACTTGTTGTGTATATGTACTGACATGTACAGTATGTGTAACTAATAGATGGAAACACACACACTACATGTTAATGTTTTAAAGTCTTTTGTCTGTAATGTCTTTTTCATTATGTGTCGGACCCCGGTAAGACTAGCTGTCGCCATTGGCGTCGGCTAATGGGGATCCCAATAAATCAATATCAAATCAAGTGTTGATACATTGTTGGGTCTCACTTTATAATACATATACCATAGTAACCACATGTAAGTACAGTGTTATTACATTTTAGGTACATATTGTTGCATATATCTATTGCTGATGTTGATTATGAGGGAGTAGCAATCATTTTTCACCTTTATTTAACCAGGTAGGCTAGTTGAGAACAAGTTCTCATTTGCAACTGCGACCTGGCCAAGATAAAGCAAAGCAGTTCGACACATACAACAACACAGAGTTACACATGGAATAAACAAACACACAGTCAATAATACAGTAGCAATATGCACGGCCTTCAGCAAAAAAGACATCACCAAGAAGTATAATGGAATCAATTTGCAAGACACAACCACAATATGATCATCAACATCTGCAAAGAGCTCTTCTTTCCTCCTTAAACCTAGCTGAGTTTGACTTGACAGGCAGCTAAACACCTCATCATAAAGACTCTGGAGTCAGTAAATCAACAATCTTCTGTTAATCCGTTGGCTAATACAACCAAAGGAGCCCAATTAAATATTAATACAAAGCTGGCATAGTCAGAGCCCTATACTACGAATTTGGTTTGATGACTTAGCAAGGTAACTTTGGTCAACTCTTGAGTTCAACTTAGGATAACCGGTGACACGAAAGTAGCACACCTTTTAGCTAAGTCAATTTCTATGGCAACAAATCCTTCAGAACTAACCTGCTCCGGGGCAGGCTAACTTAGGGCTGAATTTACAACCAGTAGAGTAAGTTCAAATGGAATTCTATTCAACATTCTGTCTTATAAGGAACGTTTACATGATTTTGCACTGTATTGTTTCAGACTGTATATACCAATCGAATTGTGTATTACAATCTAATTAAACAGGGCTAACTCCATTTATCCTGAATAAAGTGTCGAAGCCTCGAGGTGAGGACCAATGAAATCAGATTCCATCATCATCCCCTTCATTTGAAGACAACCGATTAAGTATTTTATTAATAAAAAGTTTTTTTTGTGTGTTAAAAAATAGTAACGTTAAAATGGTAATACTCAATTTAATGGGTCCTTATTGCAGTGTAATTACACTGTAACAAGTATTGTAGTTAATTTTAATAACTCATAGTTACACTGTAATAACAACATGTACTGGTGGTAACTGTAGTCTGTACTTACAGAGGTGTAACAATGAATGCTTGTTACCATGCTTGTTACAAATGGGTACGTTTACACTAAATTCACCAATCTAGTGTTTTTGTTTTTACTCAGTTGCATCAGATTCAGTAACAACTGTAACAAGGTTGGAATCTCTTGTGGACAGATCTCGGGTGTCCGAGATTACGAAGGTTGGAGGCTCAATTGGCTCTAATTACCTACCTGTGGAATCGACACTCGATGTTGTTGCCAGCACCTATCCCCAAAAAGTGTACCATCTGGGTTTACTTGGTTGAGTTTACATAAACTGATCAGATATAGGCCAACCTCACTGACTGGGGTCTACTGTACGGGTGTACTTATAACTAATGTGTACGTTACCCATTATGGCAACCTGGACCTTTCCATCCAAGTGAGAGAATAAATCCACAAGTACCCCAGCTAGCAAAGAGGATGCAGCCCAATTGTGGACACATTCCGGTGCGTCAGAACTAATTTAATCAGCCAGTGTTTGGCTGCCGGGATCGGCCTGACGTCATATTGAATGACTGCCCAGAATCATCTGCCAAAACTAAGCCGAAACTGCCGGTGTCTTGCCAGAATCCCCCCAGAAGTGGGCCGATGCAAATTCATACTCCACTGAACAAAAATCTAAATGAATCATGCAACAATTTCAAAGATTTTACTGAGTTACAGCTCAAATAAGGAATTGATTAAATATTTTTTTCCCTCATCATTCTACATACAATACCCTATAAAGACAAAGCGAAAACAGGTTTTTTAGAAATGTTTGCAAATGTATTACAAATAAAAAACAGAAATACATTATTTACACAAGTATTCAGACCCTTTGCTATGAGACTCGAAATTGAGCTCAGGTGCATCTTGTTACCATTGATCATCCATGAGATGTTTCTACAACTTGATTGGAGTCCACCTGTGGTAAATTTAATTGATTGGGGACATGATTTGGAAAGGCACACACCTGTTTATATAAGGTCCCACAGTTGACAGTTCATGTCAGAGCAAAAACAAAGCCATGAGGTTGAAGGAATTGTCCGTAGAGCTCCGAGACAGGATTGTATCGAGGCACAGATCTGGGGAAGGCTACCAAAACATTTCTGCAGCATTGAAGGTCCCCAAGAACACAGTGGCCTCCATCATTCTTAAATGGAAGAAGTGTGGAACCACCAAGACTCTTCCTAAAGCTGGCCGCCCAGCCAAAATGAGCAATCAAGGTGACCAAGAAACCGATGGTCACTCTGACAGAGCTCAAGAGTTCCTCTGTGGAGATGGGAGAACCTTCCAGAAGGACAGCCATCTCTGCATCACTCCACCAATCAGGCCTTTATGGTAGAGTGGCCAGACGGAAGCCACTCCTCAGCAAAAGGCACATGTCATCCCGCTTGGAGTTTGTCGAAAGGCATGGACTCTCAGACCATGAGAAACAAGATTGTCCGGAGCTGCCAGAGTCGCCCTCCTGTCCGGAGCTGCCAGAGTCGCCCTCCTGTCCGGAGCTGCCAGAGTCGCCCTCCTGTCCGGAGCTGCCCAGAGTCGCCCTCCTTCCGGAAGCTGCCAGAGTCGCCCTCCTGTCCGGAGCTGCCAGAGTCGCCCTCCTCAGTCCGGAGCTTTCCAGAAGTCGCCCTCCTGTCCGGGCCCGCTGCGAGGTTCCCAGTCCGGTGTCGGCGGCGAGTGGACCCCGCTCCACCTTAGGCTTGGCCCACTTAGGTGGCGCCTCTGGAGCGGGGCCACATCCCGCACCAGAGCCGCCACCGCGGATAGATGCCCACCCAGACCCTCCCCATAGGTTAGGTTTTGCGGCCGGAGTCCGCACCTTTGGGGGGGGGGGGGTACTGTCACGCCCTGACCTTAGAGATCCTTTTATGTCTCTATTTTGGTTTGAGGGCGTGAGGCGTGAGGGCGTCAGGGCGTGAGTTTGGGTGGGCATTCTATGTTTTGTGTTCTATGTTTTCATTCTGCTGTGGTTTGGCCGATTGTGGTTCTCAATCAAGGGCAGCTGTCTATCGTTGTCTCTGATTGAGAACCATACTTAGGTAGCCTTTTCCCACCTGTGTTTTGTGGGTAGTTGTATTCTGTCTTTGTGTCTGTACCAGACAGAACTGTTTCGTGTTGTTCGATTTTCGTTTATCACTTTGTTATTTTTGTCATAGTGTTCACTTCTCATTAAAAGGCATGAACACTTACCACGCTGCGTTTTGGTCTCCTCCCTTAGACGATCGTTACAGGTGAGAATACTTTCCGAATGTACTGTATGTAAATTGATTATGTATAAAATGTGAAGTATTGAGAACAGTTAAATACAAATTGGTCTTAATTTTTTAACAGCACACCCTCGGACGTGCACTCTCTTCTTTCTCCCTCCGTCTCGGTCAGAGGCCAGCTGCATCCACCTCTTGATGTATTTTTCAATTTCACCATCAGAAGCTTTGGTACTATGGTGGTTTCGCCGGACAGCACCTTTGAAAAATGAGATAGCGTGAATGTTCTGAGTAAACCAACACATTTCACTCTTTTTATGATTAATGTATAATTGTGAAATTATTCCTGTCTTCCCCATGCAGTAGCTCTGAAAGCAAAGTTACTGAGAACTATGCCTTTCAGGACAAGTGGTTTGAATGCCTGCTTCCCATTGGCCCATCTCCAGTTCATCTTCAAAGCCAGGGCATTTGTCAGGAGTTTTGTTAGTATTCTCCACGCGGTCTCCTTTGTTGTCATTTCTCCAGCCTGTCCAAAAGATGTTATCTGAAAGATAACAAACTAGTATCTCATGAAGATAATAGTACTGCCTCAGAACAGGGTTATTTATCAGAGGGGGTAAAGCACCAAGGTGATGGTAAACCCATCACCCAGTTTCGAGGTGGAATGGAATTCCGGGTCAGATTGAACAGGGCTTGGTTCGGGTGAATTACTTTTCATCAATACATTTAATGATTTAACATTTTCCCATACCTGGTTATTTTTTAGGTTTGGTTGCCCAGCAATCCTTTTCTTGACTATCTTCAAGTGAGGACACTGGAAACCCAAGGTCGGTCATGTCCACAACCTCTGACAGGGTTCAACCATTCAACTGCACCAGTTGTAGCAAAATCAGCTGTTGTTGTTCCTTAAGTGTGTCTAACTGACTTAAGAATCTCACAAAGAGCTGTTGCAAAAATACATGACAAAACACAAAGAACACATTTAACAAGTTATCCTTTCTCCTAATCCCCTAATTGTCCAACCAGTGGTGGTTCATCCGTCACATGTCTAGTAAAAAGCATGAGCTGATGCACACCTAAAAATCTTGGTAGAGGCGCTGACTAACGGAAAGTAAACTGTATAAAAAGAAAGTCGCACACTCTAAATGTGCTCCTTACATTTCAAATGGGTACAACCGAAACATTGTTGGGAGAATATTTTGAGTGTGCAACTTTATTTATTTTTTATCTCACACATGTAACACTTACTATCACACATTGGCTGCTGCGGAAAAGGCTGCTGTTAAAGGCTCTGGCTAGTGGCTCAACCCTCACTGGTGTCTGAAGATTGGATGGACCATAGCCATAGGCAGCTTACACCGTGCTTCATCATATGCTTCTGTCCGAGAACATTTGATGTATGTATACTACCTATTGCCTGCAGATTACAGATACAGACTGTTCTCTTATGAGATTGATCTGTTTTTTTTTTTAAATACACAAGTACAAATAGTTGACGTCAAATACAAACAAATTGTTGGTTTAAATACATTTTGCCAAATGAGAATGGCTTCTTACTTCTAGTGTACCTGATGTGAATATCAAATAAACCCCAAGCGCCTCCTTTCTCTTCACTTACCTTGTGCCTGACTAGCTACATACACTTGCTGAAATACTGACAGCACATTGTTATAAATCCTCTGTAAAGAGAATCAACTGCCTAGATAACTATACACACTTGCTTAAAGATTGATATAGTAACTCAATGAGGATAGACAACAATGAGGATAACCTATGTTAAATCATCCAGCAGAAAATATGTATCCAAAAAAGCTAAACAAATAGCATGTAAAACTTACTTTTTCTCTCCTGTGTTTACTTTTTTTTCTCGTCTACAACATTGTTTATTTCGTGGCAATCTCTCCTGTCTGAATTTTGAATACTGACCTTCTTCTCGACCCTGTTCTTTGCACACTCTCACATGATGTCGTTATGCAGGTTTCCATTGAGCCAGGTTTATTCGACAAAAGCAATGTCGCAAAAAAATTGTACTTGCTACAAGTGTAATGGAAACGGCATATATAGGAGATCGACAACATTTTTATCCGTTTGACAGGGGTGAAGTTTTCTTTGGTCAAACTTTCTTTATTGCAACAAATGATGATGGAAACTGTGTTTTTCGAATACATTATGATTGCTGAATAATTTTGAAGGTATGCGTGGCATAAGATGTCATTACAGAACTATAAAGCTCCACTCCACATTTAATTATAAATGTCTACTAATTGCAACAACAAAAAAATTGTTAAAGTAATGTTTCCTTTGAAGGACAAGGATTGTCATGACTTTAAAAAATGTCTGAAGTGCTTCACCTGGCTTTTCTGGTTGACTGGCAAGTTTCACTGTACAATTATTTCAGATCTACACGTGTGCAACTTTCACCATGGCATGGACAGTGGAGATATGTTGGCACATGAAAACTATTAGAATATGGCAAATATTTGTAAATTATTGCATTCTATCCATGCTGGCTTTTGCGGGCTACCTGAGTCATGAAACAGAAAGTTGGGAGGGCATACAGGCTGTTGCCAATTTATTAATGTGCAATTTGCCTAAACGGGTAACGGAAACACGTTAACCACTTCATTATTATTCAACACTGTAGGTTTTTGCTCAAAAGTATGCTCAAACGTATTTTTTGGGGGGGGTGCGAAGTCATTATATCCAAATGTTTTTATCAACACAAGATAATTAAATGGAAACCAAACGTAGCAGACAATTGTTGCATCTACTTTCTATGCAAACGTTCTAAAAATCACTGGACAATGAAATGGAAATGTAGCTAGTGACAAAGGTGGGCACGTTCGAGGTCGTCGTTATTGGAGGAGTGTTGCACTGCTGGGATAAATAATTGCACGAATGCATCCCATCCAGAAGTGAGAATCCAACACTGAAACCCTTTGCAATGTTACATGATGGAATGAGAGTTTGTATTATGACCATTTTGAGAGCATTTATAAACCAATACTCAAACAAGCTTAATAGGGTTACAATTTAGCAAATCTCCCAATTTTAACCCTAACTGTTTATTAATATGTCTAAAAATGTTTAATTGATAGTTAAAGTAATTGACCCATTGTTAAATGCACCATTAAATTATTCAACAATAAATTAACCCGTTTTTGCCAATAAGCTTCTATGAATTTGAAATGAAAGCTGGGCCTGAGCATCAGACTCCAGAGCCCTTTATTGCAGAGTATTGTCAATGAGGTGGTCATTTTCAATTGGCTAACACTTATTACATGGTTTGTGCAGGCTGTAAATCAAGTGTTAATCAAATGTTATTATTGATATTTAGACTAGGTAGATTGCTACACAAACTTGACCGGTGACTGCATCTCAAACCATGCATGTTTGGATACCGGGCGCGCTCAATCTCCATATAGGGCAGACTGGAACAAGTTCATAAGGCTATGTAAGTGAGTTCCGTACAGGTTAGACCAACGGACAGGATAGGGGTGGGGGATGGGGAACTTAACAACGTCACGACTACTTGGGAGCAGTGGGTTCAGAACAACAACTACAAAAGCTGAATACAAAAAAAGTAGTATACCATCACCCTAAAGGGCACTTGGTGAGTGGGAGGGTAAAGGGTCAGGTGAGAGGGAACAAGTAAACCCCTACCTGTGTATGTGCTTGCTGCTTTTAGAAAACCGCCAGCAGGGGGGAAACAATTACACTCAAAAGGCAAATTATACTCTTGTAGAACAATAGTGTTATATCACATTATCACTACAGGACATTACCTATGTTCTGATCACTGGCAAGTGATCAGGAGAAGTCAAGATCTACATGTTTTTGAGAGTTATCATGTAACAATTTTATTGATGTGCTGAATCAGATCAAACTTTGGAACTCATTACATTAAAATACAGGTGCAACTCCAAGTGAAGTATTATACTGCATAATACACATCTAATCTTATTGCATTTTTTTGTAACCTTTGATGCTCTCAAAAGATGTGCATCAGCAACTTGAAAGCATGTACCCCATGACTGAAGATATGGAAGTCCATTAGATGAGATGGTAACAGATATGTTGACAGAGCAACCTTGACTCTAGACTGAGTATAGCCAGATCTGTAATTGAAGGATGTGAGGCTTGCTCTCTAACCCTACGGATATTGAATTCCGAGTCAATATCCCAAATAAAACCATATCACGTCACAGACCTCCTAAATCTTCTCTAAACATTGGTCAGACTGTCTGGCAGTTGCTTCTGATTAAATCTAGTGTCTTGTACGAATATATAGTGGTACCCAGAGAAACATTACAGGTTGAGGGGCTACATGCCAGGAAATACATCAGGCTATTCCTTCCTCAGAGGGTAAGTATGAACAGGAAGGTCTGACTCACTGCTACTGCTAAGTGACTCAAGTTGATGTTTCAGAAGGAGGAGCAAGCAATGTTTCCACTTAGATCAAGAAGAAATGGTTCTCTGTATTCCCACCCTCTCACTTGTTTACCAGGGAGATCTTTCTCTTCCGGAATGGGGTCAGGTCACTTGTGAGGGGGGTAGAGGGGAAGCCAAAGGTACTTTGACAGATGTGTGACAATTTGAGAGGGGTTTGAGAGAGAGGAACATTTGAAGACTGTCTGTCACTGTCTGTCACAGGTGGTTATAGATTGTTGTTGTCTAGGGCAGTAGCACAAGGACTTCATGGTTCTGCCTTTCATTGTCACAGCACATTCACAGAGATTGCTCAGACAAAATTACTGATGTGATTTCTGTGATCTCAGCCAGGTAGTTTGGTTTGAAGGATGGGATGTGGAAATGGATCTGTCCCACCCCTGCTGAAAAAAAACCAGAAAAGACAATCATGGTCTGGAGACTTGCCTTTGTTGTGTTTCCAGCGATGACCAGCCTTTGTTGCATTTTCGCTGGAGACCAGGGGCCTGTTGCACAAAACTAGGATAAGGGATTAAGCCAGGATATCTTGGTGATCCTGAATCAATTGATCCGTAATCCGGTTGCACTAAAGATGGATAGGGGGCAGGAGGATATGTTATGGTATAAATTACCATGGAGATTTATTCTGTGGAGCTAGCCTGCTCCAGACCAGGCTAAATTCCAGGATCTATTTAATCTCATCCCTAATGTCAGTCAGCAGTCACCACAAATGGAAACCAATAGTTATTTCACTGCTCACTATACATTGTTATCACATATAACTAGACCCATGTTATTATTTAAACGTTTGGTGATCATTAATTTCAATGATTTTGGATAAAAATGATTTTTAGATGATGTTGCTATCATTAGATAATTTACAGTTTCCCATGGACTATAAGGCTATATATAAAATGATAGAATATTAGGGCCACAGAGGGGAAAAAAACACAAGTCATAATTTGTAACCAGTTGTTTTAAAGGAGGACAGTTGTTAAATGACAGATGTGGGGCATTTCGTGAAATTGTACTTCAGTATGGTTTCATAAACAAAGACATGCTGATGTGCCAGAATATTAAGTATCACATTGTCATAAGTATCAAAACAATATGTAGCTTTTCTGCAGAAAGAACCAGCCTCATAAATTTATGACTTTATCCTTTTTCTTCAGTGTGGCCCTAGTATCTGTCATATAAACAAATACACATTCCATATGAATATAAAACACAATGTGTAACTTTATGTTCCTTTATTGAATAAGGACAAAACAAAGCAGGTAACCATCAGCTCCTTCCGAAACTGAAGTCCACGTGACTCTACAAGATGGAAAGCACAGAATCCAAGCATATTATACAAATGATACATACACATTCAAAGGTCTGTATATAACACACCCTGCATGTCTGCACACTAAAATAAATGCAGGACAAATCCATACACATCAACTGAACAGACAAATAAATGGATGCAGTAGCCTCCCTGCAGCCTTGTATTACACACAGTATACCGCACAAACATCATAAGAGGCCAAATTCGTCAAAAAAGAACCCAAAACCCCAAATTCCTCTGCCACCGCAGGACATATTAACCAAAATTGAAAGCACACATACTAACTAAATAATTCAACACATATTGGTCCTCAGCAGCCGACCACTGTCGTCATCAGGGAGATTGCCGGATTGTCCCAGTCCATGGCTGGTGGCACTCTGGGGCCCTCTCCTTCCTCAGGCGGCCACATTGTGGAGGACAGCACAAGCCACAGTAATATCACATGCCCTAACAGGGCTGACCCTTAATTTGTGAAGGCAGTGAAAGCGTGCCTTCAGGAGGCCAAAGGTCTTTCAACTCTGGCCCTGGTCCTGGCATGGGCATGGTTGTAGGCCTGCTGTGCTTCCTGGGGTCTGTGAAAGGTGTCAGGAGAAAGGCTGGCAGCCAATACCCCTGTCTCCCAGCAACACACAGAGAATTCACCTGTCAACACAACATCTCATCATTACTACCTCATAAACACAGTGATATTCTTGACACAGCCATGATGGTTATAAATAGGGGTTGTGTGGCTTACTTGTGATAGGCACTGATAGATTTCAGAGGCCCGAAAGATTCTGGAGTCATGGACTGAGCCAGGCCATTTTGCCACAACATTGCTGATCACACAGTCAGCATTGCAGACCATCTGAAATCATAAGATGAGGAATATTACCAATCAATGCACATCACTGGCAATGCAGAGTGTTCGTCATTGGACAATATCAAAAAGTTATGTTCACCTGAACATTAATGCTGTGAAAGGATTTCCTATTCACAAAATCGGCCTCATGGGCACCTGAGGGGCTTTTATCCTTATGTGTGTGCAGTCCACTGCACCAATGACATTGGGGAAACCTGTCACACAAAGTAATGAGTATCCTACTATGTGTTAACAGTTGTCCTGTAATTTGTAGATCCTCTTACCTGCAATCCTATAGAACTCCTCTTTGATGTCACAGAGTCTTCTGTGGCCAGGGAAGGAGATGAAGACATCTGCTAATGCTTTGATAGCCAGACACACACTCCTTATTGTGCGGCAAATTGTGGCCTTGTTCAGCTGTTCTGCATCCCCCTGTAGTACGGAAGGCTCCACTAGCAAAAAAGCGCAAGGCCACACAAACCATTTGCTCCACACTCAGTGCATGGCTCCGTGCAGTGCGGTGCTTAATCCTGGACCCAGTAGTCTGCAATAGATACCTGATGCCATCTGCAGAAAACCTGTATCTTTCATATAGATGGTCATCAGGGAAGGCCAGTGGGTCCAACCGGTCCCTGAAGACCCTTTCTCGCCTGAAGGCTCTCTCAGCACAAGTGCTTCTTCATCCCACACATCTCGCACGAATGGGCATGCCATTGTCAGAGCAGAAAGGAACACAAATTTTGGGCCTTCATATAGGCTAGTGGCCACACCTGGTGCTGGGGGGGTGGGCAAAAGAGGGCGATGCTTATAACGATGACTTGGTTGTACTGATTGCTGGGAAAATAAAAAAACCTTAGAAAGATGCCACCGTCCTGTGTGCTCACAATAAGAGCTCATATGTCATGCTCACTTGACTTTACGAGAATATACCTAATTTTTATTTTGAGCTGTGTCATCTTCTTGGAGTGTGGGGAGGAAAGAAAATAATGATTAATACATTTGTGTTACAGTTAGCATACAGTGTACATTGAAGGCAATCTCTACCTCCCTCTCATAGTTTTTTTATTTCAAGGTCCAGTTTCCTAATTGTCTCTTTTTTATTTCGGACTCCAGTGCAAGATTTTCCATCTTTTTCTTCTTGTACTGAATGTCTATGTCTGCCAGTTCTATTTGGCGCCGGAGGTGGTTGCCATACAACTTCTGATAGCTTGTGAACCACTACAATTAGCGCAGCTGGAATTTGGCAGGATGTGGTGTCCTTTTATTAATACACACTATGTTGCCAGGCTGGTTTTCCCACTGTATAGCATCTGGGTCTGTAAAAGAAATTAGATTTTTTGATTTTGATGAGGACTCCTCACCATTGTAGAGTAAATAGTACTTTCACAGTCTTAACATGATACCTCATGCCTTCTGGAATCCAGAGAGATGGTCTCCTCCTCATCATCGTCTCCATCATGTGCTGTTGCTGCTGCACTGGGGCCTTCACCCTATCACATTTAATCGGATTCATATTGAAGCTGTAGACAAGACATGCCAGGCCTACAGTATGCCTTTGATGGAGTACTCACTGGATCAGCATCGTCTGGTGCTTGTGCTGGTGGCTCTAACAGGAACACAGTGCTGCCAGACACTGCAAGGCAATAGGTAAACCAAAGTCAGACAGTCCAAATTGATTCAATATGAATGTGGTTGTTCCCATGTAGATGGAGGACATACCTTGAATGAAGCGGGTGGCATCTTGGGAGGAACCTATGCTCGTCTCTTTCCCCCAGGGATCCCCTCTAAGACGGGCCTGCCTTTATTTAGCTCCAAGGCCATGTCCTCTGCTGGGGTAAGGTCAGCCTTTGGTGACCCACCACCCGTGCCTTGTCTCGTGGGTATTCTTTTTCACTGCTAAACAGTACAGACAATGTGTGGACAGGCACCTTCTGGGTACAATATATGCTTGTGCTTTGTTAAATATTAGTCAGGGACCATACCATTCTGCAGAATGTTCTTGTATTTGATTTTGACCTGCTGCCATGTCCGTTTTGGCCCGTTCATGTTTAATCTACACACAACACCACACACACACACACCACATTTAATGGAGTCACACTGCAAAAAATTACTTGGTATTTTTGTCTTGTTTTCAGTAAAAATATCAAAAAATGTCATAAGCTTTATACAGTGTGATGGAGTTACTTCCACAATTTCACTCATATCTGCAGTGCATTTCAATTAAAAATTTAACCGTTTCATAATTACAGTACAACTGCATTTTTGGAGATGTGAATTAAATATTTGAATTGTAATTGTGATGTTTCAGCGGAGCGGTGAGTGTGTAATTGTGCACTACTTACGCATTCAGGCGGTCTGCAATACTTTGCCACGCTTTTTCTCTTTGCTTTATCACTGTGGGGTGTTGCCTTTCTTCTTAATTAATTTTCTTTACCTCCTCGTATGCCTCCATGAGGATTTGTGCTTCCGACGGGGAAAAGTACGCGGCTCTAGTTGCCATGGTAAATCAGTTAATCTGTGATCTGTGGCGGGGTCTATTTGAGTGAGCCGTGAGCGCGCACCTATCCAGGATTGGTTTCACCTGGCTTAATGAATCCGTGTCTGCTCATCCTGGCTTGGTCTTTGTGCAACCAATTAAGCCTGGACGCACATGTTTTGGCTTCATTGAGCTCAGCTGAGTCATTTATCCCGGATGTCTTAATTCTACTTTTGTGCAACAGGCCCCAGCCTTCTTTGTGATTTTGCTGGAGACCAGCCTTTATTTGTGTTTTGGACACATAAGCGGGTCACCCGCAAAACCAGCATCAAGTCACATTATGCTGGCTTGCAAAGAGATGTCTAATTCCTATTGGAATCCAGCCTGACTTTGAAATAAAAAAATGTGTACTTGTATTCATTCACCCACAAGCTGAATTCAGAATGACTGGCAGGGTTAGAAAAATGTATAAATGAGACTACCTAAACCACAGGTGTCAAACTCATTCCACGGGGGGCCGAGTGTCTGCGGGTTTTCGCTCCTCCCTTGTACTTGATTGATGAATTAACATCACTAATTAGTTAGGAACTCCCCACACCTGGTTGTCTAGGGCTTTATTGAAAGGAAAAACCAAAAACCTGCAGACACTAGGCCCTCCGTGGAATGAGTTTGACACCCCTGAGTCCTAAACCATCTAAACTTGAACAAACATTTCAGAAACAGGTGCAATAGTCCAACTAACAGATCAAATCAAATTTTATTTGTCACATGTGCTGAATACAACAGGTGTAGATCTTAGTGAAATGCTTACTTACAAGCCCCTAACCAACAAGAGTACTCTCCCCCCCGGCACTTGAGGGCGTCAGGCTGCCGTGCATCACGCACTCCTATCATCCATTACGCACACCTGCCTTCCCTCGTCACGCTCATCAGCGATATTTGACTCACCTGCACTCACTCATCACGTGTTATTACCTCCCCTATATTTGTCAGTTCCCCAGCTCTGTTCCCCGCTTCTGCATTGATTGTTTTTTTGTCTGTTACCTGTTTGTTGATGCTGTTACTGTCTCCTTCCATGTCCGTTCTATATTAAATGTTTTTACTCCCCGTACCTGCTTCGTCTCTCCAGCGTCATCCCATATGACAGGAATTTTAAGAAAAATACAAAAAAAATTGGAAATAAAAGTAACAAGAGCAGGAGTAAAATAATAATAGTGAGACTATAAACAGGGGGTATCGGTACAGAGTCAATGTGCAGGGGCACCGGTTAGTTGAGGTAATAAGGTAATATGTACAGAATATGTAGGTAGAGTTAAAGTGACTATGCATAGATAATAAACATAGAGTAGCAGCAGTGTAAAATAGAGGGGGGACAATGCATATAGTCTAGGTAGCCAATTGATTAGCTGTTCAGGAGTCTTATGTATTGGGGGTAGAAGCTGTTAAGAATTATTTTGGACCTACAGTAGACTTGGCGCTCCGGTACTGCTTGCCGTGTGGTAGCAGAGAGAGCAGTCTATGACTAGGGTGGCTGGAGTCTTTGACAATTTTTAGGGCCTTCCTCTGACACCGCCTGGTACTGAGGTCCTGGATGGCAGGAAGCTTGACCCAGTGATGCACTGGGCAGTACGCATTACCCTCCGAAATGCCTTGCGTAGGAGGCCGAGCAGTTGCCATACCAGGCAGTGATGCAACCCGTCAGGATGCTCTAGTGCAGCTGTAGAACTTTTTGACTCCTGAAGGGGAACAGGTGTTGTTGTGCCCTCTTCACAACTGTCTTGGTGTGTTTGGACCATGATAGTTTTTTGTTGATGTGGACACCAAGGAACTTGAAGCTCTCAACCTGCTCCACTACAGCCCCGAGGAGGAGAATGAGGTCATGCTCAGTCCTCCTTTTCCTGTAGTCCACGATCAGCTCCTTTGTCTTGATCACGTTGAGGGAGCGGTTGTTGTCCTGGCACCACACGACCAGGTCTCTGACCTCCCTATAGGCTGTCTCGTGGTTGTCGGTGATCAGGCTGTGTCATCGGCAAACTTGATGATGGTTTTGGAGTCGTGCCTGGCCATGCAGTCATGAGTGAACAGGGAGTACAGGAGGGGACTGAGTACGCACCCCTGAGGGACCCCGGTGTTGAGGATCAGCATGGCGGCCGTGTTGTTAATTACCCTTACCACCTGGGGGCAGCCCGTCAGGAAGGCCAGTATCCAGTTGCAGAGGGAGGTGTTTAGTCCCAGGTTCCATAGCTTAGTGAAGAGCTTTGAGGGTACTATTGTGTTGAACGCTGAGCTGTAGTCAATTAATAGATTTCTCACATAGGTGTTCCTTTTGTCCAGGTGGGAAAGGGAAGTGTGGAGTGCAATAGAGAATGCATCATCTCTGGATCTGTTGGGGCGATATGCAAATTCGAGTGGGTCTAGGGTTTCTGGGTGTTTAATGGTGTTGATGTGACAATGACCAGCCTTTCAAAGCACTTCATGGCTACAGATGTGAGTGCTACGGGTTGGTAGTAATTTAAGCAGGTTACTATAGTGTTCTTGGGCACAGGGACTATGGTGGTCTGCTTTAAGAATGTTGGTACTACAGACTCAGATAGGGAGAGGTTGAAATGTCAGTGAAGACACTTGCCAGTTGGTCAACGCATGCTCATCTTGGTAATCCGTCTGGCCCTGCGGCCTCTAGGTAGTTAGTGTGGTCTACAGCTTATCATGAGATACTCTACCTCTACCTTAATAGCTCGAGACTTCCTTAGATATCATGCACTAGCTGTTATTTACAAAAATACATAGTCCGCCGCCCCTTGTCTTACCAGATGCCGCTATTCTATCCTGCCGATACAGGGTGTAACCAGCCAGTTGTATGTTGATAATGTTGTTGTTCAGCCACGACTCCGTGAAGCATAAGATTTTACAGTTTTGAATGTCCCATTGGTAGTTTAATCTTCCGCGTAGGTCATCGATTTTATTTTCCAAAGATTGCATGTTTGCTAGCAGAATGGAAGGAAGTGGGGGTTTATTAGATCGCCTTCGAATTGGTTCTTCCAATCTGGTTTGCGCTTAGTGGGACTATAATTTGTTTTTCAACAGGACAAGGACCCAACACACCTCCAGGCTATGTAAGGGCTCAGAGTGCTCCATCAGATGACCTGGCACCCACAATCACCTGACCTCAAGCCAATTGAGATGGTTTGGGATGAGTTGGACCACAGTGTGAAGGAAAAGCAGCCATCAAGTGCTCAGCATATGTGGGAACTCCTTCAAGACTGTTGGAAAGCATTCCAGGTGAAGCTGGTTGAGAGAATGTCAAGAGTGTGCAAAGCTGTCACTAAGGCAAAGGGTGGCTACTTTTAAGAATCTCAAATCTCAAATATATTGTTTAACACTTTTTTGCTTACAAACTGTTTCCATTTGTGTTATTTCATCGTGATGATGTCTTCACTATTATTCTACAATGTAGAAAATAGCAAAAATAAAGTAAAAGCCTTGAATGAGTAGGTCTGTCCAAACTTTTGACCGGAACTGTATTCTACTCAAAGCCTTTCCTATTTAACTTTAGCTGTACATATGCTATTCTATACTACATTTGCTATCCATATACTGTCCATAATGTCTATACATCCCATCATATACATATATTTTCTGACATTGCTCTGACATTGCTCATCCTAATATTTCTTAATTCCATCCTTTTACTTTTTAGATTTGCGTGTATTATTTTGTATAATTAGATATTACTGCACTGTTGTGGCTAGGAACATGTCTTACATTACTCATTTCATATGCATACACTGTACCTTAAACCATCTATTGCACCTTGCCTATGCCACTCGGCCATCGCTCATCCACATATGTATATGTACATATTCTTATTCCATCCCTTTACATTTACATTTAAGTCATTTAGCAGACGCTCTTATCCAGAGCGACTTACAAATTGGTGCATTCACCTTATGATATCCAGTGGAACAACCCACTTTACAATAGTGCATCTAACTCTTTTAAGGGGGGGGGGGGGGTTAGAAGGATTACTTTATCCTATCCTAGTGTGTATTATGTAGTTGTTGGGGAATTGTTAGATTTATTGTTAGATATTACTGCACTGTCGGAACTAGAAGCACAAGCATTTAGCTACACTCTCATTAACATCTGCTACCATGTGTACGTGACAATACAATTTGATTTGATTTGGGGGTTCGCTGCAGTGATTAAACACTACTGTCCTCTATTGGCTGGTAAGTGAATTGGGGCGGCAGGGTAGCCTAGTGGTTAGAGCGTTAGACTAGGAACCAAAGTGTTGCAAGATCAAATCTCTGAGCTGACAAGGTTAAAAATCTGTTGTTCTGCCCCTGAACAAGGCAGTTAACCCACTGTTCCTAGGCAGTCATTGAAAATAAGAATTTGTTCTTAACCGACTTGCCTCGTTAAATAAAGGTAAAATAAATTGCAGAAAAATATTATCAGTTACTTGTGCTGAATACCCCTTACACCCTAGATACAAAAAAAAAATTGTTTCAGTATTACACGTCACACAAATGCAACAGAAGACCAACACATAACATTGACGTGGTAAGGTGAGAAACATCATTTAATTACAACCATCCTGAGGTAGTGTTACATGTTTTTTGTGTACGCATTTTGCATTTGCCCTGGAGTCTTGAAGCCAGTGTGATTGTAATGTGCCCCATGAGAGGGAAATTGAAGGTGCCATTGTTAGCTTCTGGGGCAGCAGGAGTGATGTCACTGCTTGACGCTCCCATTAGGGAATTAGACACAAAACACTGATACAGATGCTCCGGTCAGTCGTGGGCCCGGCTGCTTCTGACAGGTGACTCTGTGTCTCATGTTTGACAGGTTGGCAAAGCAGGGCTAATTTTCTATGGAATGCCAAAGTTGACAGATGATTCACACACAGGAATATCACAAACACTCCTACTGATTATGTATTCACACATATGTTTGAGAAGAACTGAGCTCACAGCATCACACACCCAGTCACACATAATTACAACACGCACGCACGCACGCACGCACGCACGCACGCACGCACGCACGCACGCACGCACGCACACACACACACTTAACACACACACACACACACACACACACACACACACACACACACACACACAGAGAATTATGCATTATTTCTAACATCTTTATGACTTCATCCACCCACCTTGCTTAAATGAAAACAGAGAAAATCAATGTATTGAAGAATGCCAAAACATTGCAGGCCTACGAAGCTTGGGCAAAAGAGAAATGTGTATTTTTCTGCCAAACCTTTCACGCTTCCTTTGCAATTGGAAGTCTGAAGGGTAAAGTGCATTGATGCTTTAATGCGAGAGGCTCAAAGGCACCTATACAGACAGGAGAATATCTGAAGAATTGAATGCAAAGGTACAGTAGAGGGTGACGCCAACTTACTAACTATTTTACTTCTAGTTCATCTTCAGAGTTGATTTCCCTACATAATTGTATAGAATAACTTTTGCAAATCTTTTTCTGTAATCCAAACCAGGCAATCACATTGCCTACATGCTTTGCTATAGCAGTAGATTAAATTAATTCAAACAGAATGTGTCATACTGTCACGCTTATGACGTGTCCCAAAAATAGGTAACTTTCTGTCATCTCAACAGCTCAAAGACATTCAACTTGAAGCAAAACTCATTGCTAAGAAACATTAAATAAGATGCTGATATTTGAGAAACAGCAATATCATGGGTAGGCAGGAGGACATTGCACACCCTACATAACATACAAATATGGACCTCATAAAAGAGCTCGATTATCAGTAGCAATGGGTGCTGAAAAAGGAGAACTAGAAATGAGTCAAATCTGTCATGTTTACCACTGGCCTCTGGAATAAGTTCCCATCCAATTCCACTTTGAGAATTTTAATCTTGAACCCAATCATCACCAGTCATTCTTATTGGGAAAGCGCAGTAATGCTTAAGGCTGAACAAAATGAATTCATGACATTATGGTGTACTGATTCTATATCTTTGAGCAATAGTGATATTGCATGAAAACAAATCCAGAGAAAGAGGTCATTTTAGATGAAGTCAAAGACTCACTCTATCAGGCCACAGGTTAGCTATCCCAAGGGGACTAGGTCAGCAGTAAGCCCATGCAATTTTCCCTCCATCCACTTTAAAGATTAATGTCAGCCACACTGCTAGGTGTGTGTTATGAACTCCTGTGTGTGTATCAGCGCGCGCGCGTGTGTGTGTGTGTGTGTGTGTTGTACATGTCTGTGCATTTAGAGGATGAGATCAGTGGGAATGTGGGACCACACTCTAGGTCAAGACCTTGAACAAAGAGAGTTGGAAAACAGGCTGAAAAGGAGACAAACAGTATTGACTGACGAACAAGCAGATAGTAAAATATAGAAGGAGAAATAGAGAGGGTCACAGAAAGGACATTCAGAAATGGCATGACCTACCCTCCTCTCATCACTCCACCCCCTCTAGCAGCCTATGGCGCAGGGAGATAAGGCCATCAGTCTGAGCCCTGTCCGACGAGGAAGGAATCAGAAAAATTATGTTTTTAGACCAAAAGATACAGGGGCTCAACTTTCACTGGGGACCTCCCAGTTTTATAATTGGAATGTGATACAAAACGAGGCCACGTTATGCTTTAGGTCCATGCGGACACCTCCGAGCGGTCAGGTAGGCTGTTTGGAGTGTTCATCCAACTGGATAAAAATAATACAAATAAAAAAACATCTCCCCCCCACTTCTAAAACCAAAGTTGCACCCCTGCAAATAAAAGAGCACATCTTTACACTCTTGCCTTCTGCAACATAATCTTTTGAATGAGCCCTTGTCAATGCGAATGATGCAGAAGTCTCTGTGCGTGTGAGGGGCTGCTGCCAAAATGAACTGTCGTCATTGATTAACATTCTCCATTACCTCTCCTCTCCTTTGTGTAAAGTTGTTGCAGATCCAGAAAGTGAGTGATTCTGTTTACCTTGGCAGCCCTCAGTGCCATTCATCATCATAGTGCTAGATTAGTAGATAGCTGCCAGTGGTATTTACATTAATTAAAGGTCCCATGCAGACTTTTCTTCTCAGTATCAAATCATTTCTGGAAAACAATTAAGTACCTTACCTTATGATTGTTTTCAATTAAAGGGTTAAAAAGTAACAAAAATTGCTTCTTTGCAAAGATACATTTCTCTGTGAGTGGTCTGTGGGGAGGGGAAAATGAAAAACTAGCTGTTATTGGAACTCTTTTTCTTATTGATCTATTAACTAATTTACCGCCTCGTGATGTCACCAGGCAGGCCAAAACTTCATCCCACCAAAAAAGGATGGAATTTCAGGCAGTTTTCTCAAACAGCTTTTACACTAAAAGGGCATTATCATAATTTTCACAGTTTCATTTCAACCTCATAGTGTGGATATATACTGTACATAAAACACAGGAAAATCAAGTGTTTGACTGCACGGTGCTTTTAAGACTGTAGATGTACAGGTACATGCATATGAGCTGCTGGAGGAAATGTTAAATTGTTGTGATGGTATATTCATTGCTAATCTGCGTGTTAATACATGCACAATATTTTACATGGTTGATTGTAGGTTTATTTGGTGATATGACCGTGTCTCAATTAGGTTTTTTGTCATTTGGGTTGGTGGGTATTATTGAGTAGGATCTCACTGTGGACGTACTGTAGGCTTGTAGGCTCACTATATTTGTATTAATCTCATGCTGAGCTTTAATTATTTGTAGACAGAGCATTCATCCTTAAAAGCCTTGAATGCACATCAGTGAAAATAAATGGAAGGAAATCAAGAAATATAAACAAAAAACAAATCTTTGGAACAAACATTGTATGTACACTCTGGATGAATCAAGGCACACCATAGAGTTCAGTTTAATAATATAGTTACATAGCAAATAACACATCCCATACAATATTTGCAGTAGGGCCATGCAGCATAGTGTTTTTTGCTGGTGGGTGTATGGCGGAGAGAAGGTGAACTGATTCGCAATCCTTAATTTTCCTACTGGTTGTGGGAGTGACAAGGCAGACAGGTGCCAGCAGGCCAGGTTTTGACCCCAGGCTGATGGATGTGGCAGTAGTGACGGAGGTAAGTACCGTAGCTCCATCACCGTACAAACAGACACCTTCAGAGCTCCCGCTTGTCCAGGAGCAGAGCTCTAAGGGGCAGCTCTGTGGAGGTCAATGCTGATGAAGCAACAATACATTGGTATCCATCCCTGCCTATACTAGCATAGCCAGTGGTATGCATACCTGCCTACACCAACATAATCAGTTAGACGTTAAATGGAACAAAGCAAGTGTTTTCTTTTAAATATAGTATAGCCCACATACTGTAGATTGCTGTACATATATAAATGATTATCAAGATTATAAATTTAATAAACCTATTTCTAAATATGCATGCAAAGGCATTAAGGGCACATGCAGTAGCCAACTAGTCAGTGTTTATAAAGTTGGGTAAAACAGTTGGGTAGAACTACTACTGCAGTGCATATCGATCATACCTGTGGGCCCCATCATCCTTTCCCACACGACACAGCCGGGGGGAGAGAACACATAATTCATCACATCTCATATGTTTTCACTCTCTCCCTTTCACTCTGTCTTCCTCATACAAGGAGGCAGAGGAGGCGTGCATGGGTATTAGTTCACCACCTTGTTCAGGTAGGTGAACATACTGATAGTGCTGATAGATAATTTTGTTTTGGACTTACTTTACTTTATTGGACTAAAATGCCATGAGAGGAGTTCTTTTAATTTGGTAATGATTGCTTTTTGAAAATATTCTCTTGAGAAATCCAATTCACAATGATTCTAAGCAGCCCTAAAATAAATTATACATTTATTTTCTTACCCACTCTTTAAAGTATTGCACCATTCAATTATTTACTGTGCAGTACGTTTGAGTCAGCATTCAGCAAACTGTTTTCATGCCATGCATTTGTGAGTGGAGCCAATAAAGTAACAAACTGGGACGATAAATATGCTTAACAGTTTAATTACAGCAGAAAGTGAGTTAGTATAAAAGTAAAGTTCTTTTGAAGTTCTCTTGGAGGATGTTAACCACTCCATGCCCTTTATGGTAATATGTGTAAATAAAGTGTTCTTTAAAGTGTAAATAAATATATTAGTCCCTGTAAGGGAGTGCTCGTATCTACGAGTGACTATGGTTGATATTTTAATGCACGGCGTAACCATATGACACAATGACATCACTTACAAATCAAATCAAATGTTATTTGTCACATACACATGGTTAGCAGATGTTAATGCGAGTGTAGCGAAATGCTTGTGCTTCTAGTTCCGACAATGCAGTAATAACCAACGAGTAATCTAACCTAACAATTCCACAACTACTACCTTATACACACAAGTGTAAAGGGATAAAGAATATGTACATAAAGATATATGAATGAGTGATGGTACAGTACGGCATAGGGAAGATGCAGTAGATGGTATAGAGTACAGTATATACAGTACATATGAGATGATTAATGTAGTGATATTAAACATAAAGTGGCATAGTTTAAAGTGGCTAGTGATACATGTATTACATAAAGATGGCAAGATGCAGTAGATGATATAGAGTACAGTATATACATATACATATGAGATGAAGTAATGTAGGGTATGTAAACATTATATTAAGTGGCATTGTTTAAAGTGGCTAGTGATACATTTTTACATACATTTCCATCAATTCCCATTTTAAAGTGGCTGGAGTTGAGTCAGTATGTTGGCAGCAGCCACTAAATGTTAGTGGTGGCTGTTTAACAGTCTGATGCCCTTGAGATAGAAGCTGTTTTTCAGTCTCTCGGTCCCTGCTTTGATGCACCTGTACTGACCTCGCCTTTGGATGATAGTGGGGTGAATAGGCAGTGGCTCGGGTGGTTGTTGTCCTTGATGATCTTTATGGCCTTCTGTGACATCGGTGGTGTAGGTGTCCTGGAGGGCAGGTAGTTTGCCCCGGGATGCGTTGTGAGACCTCACTACCCTCTGGAGAGCCTTACGGTTGTGGGGCGGAGTTGCCGTTCCAGCGGTGATACAGCCCGACAGGATGCTCTCAATTGTGCATCTGTAGAAGTTTGTGAGTGCTTTTGTGACAAGCCAAATTTCTTCAGCTCCTGAGGTTGAAGAGGGCTGCTGCGCCTTCTTCACAACGCTGTCTGTGGTGGGTGGACCAATTCAGTTTGTCCGTGATGTGTACGCCGAGGAACTTAAAACTTACTACCCTCTCCACTACTGTCCCGTCGATGTGGATAGGGGTGCTCCCTCTGCTGTTTCCTGAAGTCCACATACATTCTTTGTTTTGTTGAGTTGAGTGTGAGGTTATTTTCCTGACACAACACCTCCGAGGGCCCTCACTCCTCCCTGTAGGCCGTCTCGTCGTTGTTGGTAATCAGCCTACCACTGTAGTGTCGTCCGCAAACTTGATGATTGAGTTGGAGGCGTGCATGGCCACGCAGTCGTGGGTGAACAGGGAGTACAGGAGAGGGCTCAGAACGCACCCTTGTGGGGATCAGCGGGGTGGAGATGTTGTTACCTACTATCCCTGAACCCCAGGGACAGGTTCAGGGATAGTTCACCCAAATTACAAAATTACATATTTGTTTCCTTACCATGTAAGCAGTCTATGGGCAAGGTATCACAGCAATCCATTCTTTGGTTTAGCTTCCCTGGCACTGTTTCCAAATGCTAATAGTTTTGCATTTGTGGCACAAATCCTATTCAAGTCATGGGACCGATATTGGCATATTTCGCGCATCATGTCCAAACCATTTGAAAGTATCTCAAATTGATTGTGTTGCTCAACAAAGTCACTCATAGATTATTTGAACATGATTCACGAAAAATGCTAATATCGGTCCCATCACGTGATCACGCCACAAATGCTAAAACGTTAAAACTTCTTAGGGCTAGGCCCCTTTTTTCTCGATTTCTGCCTGAATGATGTGCCCAAAGTAAACTGCCTGTTGCTCAGGCTTCGATGCCAGGATATGCATATAATTGGTAACATTGGAAAGAAAACACTTTGAAGTTTGTAGAAATGTTCAAATAATGTAGGAGAATATAACACAATAGATACGGTAGGAGAAAATCCAAAGAAAAACCAACCAGAATTGTTTTTGTTGTTGAGAGAGACCATCCTCTTACAATGGGTAAGTCGCTCTGGATAAGAGCGTCTGCTAAATGACTTAAATGTAATGTAAATGTAAATGTAAATGGGAAGTATAAGGTCATACTGAAAATTAGCTCCCTGGATGCAATTCCTATGGGAAACTCGTGTTTGCGAGCACTATGAAGACAGGACACAACTGCTAAAATCGGCTTCCTATTGAACATACTTCTTTCCATAAGAAATATTATAGTTTAATTACATTTTAGAGTATCTCAGGAGTAAATAGAAACATATTTTGACTTGTTGAAACAAAGTTTAGGGGTAGATTTTCGGATTCCTTTCTCTGCAAATTGAACGAGTGGATTACTCAAATCGATGGAGCCAACTAAACAGACTTTTTGGGATATAAAGAAGGATGTTATCTAAAGAAATGACACGACATGTTATAGCTGGGACCCTTTGGGTGACAAATCAGAGGAGGATTTTCACAAAGTAAGTGAATATTTCATTTTTGTGAATTTATGAAACCTGTGCCGGTGGAAAAATATTTTGATGTGGGACGCCGTCCTCAAACAATTGCATGGCATGCTTTCGCTGTAATAGCTACTGTAAATCGGACAGTGCAGTTAGATTAACAAGAATGTAAGCTTTCAACCGATATAAGACACTTATATGTACCTAAATGTTTAATATCCATAATTTTTATGGTTATTTATTTGAATTGCGCGCCCTCCAGTTTCACCGGAAGTTGTCCCGCTAGCAGGACGCTTAGGCTATTAACATTTGGAAACAGTGCCAGGGAAACTAAACCAAAGCATGGATTGCTGTCACACCTGGTCCATATACTGATTAAAGGGTAAGTACCTAGCTCCACTCCCATTCCCCAGGCGCTATCATTTGTTGACTTCTGTAACCGTAAAAGCCTTGGTTTCATGCATGTTAACATTAGAAGCCTCCTCCCTACGTTTATTTTCTTCACTGCCCTAGCACACTCTGCCAACTCGGATGTCCTAGCTGTGTCTAAATCCTGGCTCAGGAAGACCACCAAAAACCCTGAAATTTCCATCCCTAACTATAACATTTTCCGACAAGATAGAACTGCTAAAGGGGGCGGTGTTGCAATCTACTGCAGAGATAGCCTGCAGAGTTCTGTCTTACTATCCAGGTCTGTACCCAAACAATTCGAGCTTCTACTTTTAAAAATCCACCTTTCCAGAAACAAGTCTCTCAACTTTGCCGCTTGCTATAGACCACCCTCTGCCCCCAGCTGTGCCCTGGACACCATATGTGAACTGATTGCCCCCCATCTATCTTCAGAGCTCATGCTGCTATGTGACCTAAACTGGGACATGCTTAACACCCCGGCCATCCTACAATCTAAGCTTGATGCCCTCAATCTCTCACAAATGATCAATGAACCCACAGGTACAACCCCAAATCCATAAACACGGGTACCCTCATAGATATCATCCTAACCAACTTGCCCTTCAAATATACTTCTGCTGTTTTCAACCAAGATCTCAGCGATTACTGCCTCATTGCCTACATCCGTAACGGGTCTGTGGTCAAACGACCACCCCTCAGCAGCCTCCAACTGACCCTAGCCCCCCGACACATAAACTACTGCAGCATGAATACTGGAGGCTGAGACAGCAAGGGCGGTTCGTTGCTCCAGAGCCTTTCCATTCACCTTCACACTCCTGGGCCAGACTACACTCAATCATATGACCTACTGAAGAGATGAGTCTTCAGTAAAGACTTAAAGGTTGAGACCGAGTCTGCATCTCTCACATGGGTAGGCAGACCATTCCATAAAAATGGAGATCTATAGGAGAAAGCCCTGCCTCCAGCTGTTCTAGGGACAATTAGGAGGCCTGCGTCTTGTGACCGTAGCGTACGTGTAGGTATGTACAGCAGGACCAACTCGGAAAGATAGGTAGGAGCAAGCCCATGTAATGCTTTGTAGGTTAGCAGTAAAACCTTGAAATCAGCCCTTGCCTTAACAGGAAGCCAGTGTAGGGATGCTAGCACTGGAGTAATATGATAATTTTTTTTGGTTCTAGTCAGGATTCTAGCAGCCGTATTTAGCACTAACTGAAGTTTATTTAGTGCTTTATCCGGGTAGCCGGAAAGTAGAGCATTGCAGTAGTCTAATCTAGAAGTAACAAAAGCATGGATAAATTTTTCTGCATCATTTTTGGACAGAAAATATCAGATTTTTGCAATGTTACGTAGATGGAAAAAAGCTGTCCTTGAAACAGTCTTGATATGTTCGTCAAAAGAGAGATCAGGGTCCAGAYTAACGCCGAGGTCCTTCACAGTTTTATTTGAGACGACTTTACAACCATCAAGATTAATTGTCAGATTCAACAGAAGATCTCTTTGTTTKTTGGGACCTAGAACAAGCATCTCTGTTTTGTCCGAGTTTAAAAGTAGAACGTTTTCAGCCATCCACTTCCTTATGTCTGAAACACAGGCTTCTAGCGAGGGCAATTTTGGGGCTTCACCATGTTTCATTGAAATGTACAGCTGTGTGTCATCCGCATAGCAGTGAAAGTTAACATTATGTTTTCGAATGACATCCCCAAGAGGTAAAATGTATAGTGAAAACAATAGCGGTCCTAAAACGGAACCTTGAGGAACACCGAAATGTACAGTTGATTTGTCAGAGGACAAACTGATATCTTTCCGACAGATAAGATCTAAACCAGGCCAGAACTTGTCCGTGTAGACCAATTTGGGTTTCCAATCTCTCCAAAAGAATGTGGTGATCGATGGTATCAAAGGCAGCACTAAGGTCTAGTAGCACGAGGACAGATGCAGAGCCTCGGTCTGACGCCATTAAAAGGTCATTTACCACCTTCACAAGTGCAGTCTCAGTGCTATGATGGGGTCTAAAACCAGACTGAAGCATTTCGTATACATTGTTTGTCTTCAGGAAGGCAGTGAGTTGCTGCGCAACAGCTTTTTCTAAAATCTTTGAGAGGAATGTAAGATTCGATATAGGCCGATAGTGAAGAAAGGGAGCATGCCAAGTGAAGAAAGGGAGGCATTTATTTGACACGCGCTTGCATGCACGGGCGCACACGCATACACGCATATCTGCACAGTACAAATATGTCAATGGGAATCTCATCATCTGGGAATTTAAGAGTTCATGGTCATCCTAATCATGGTCATCCTAATCAAATAGACTTTGAGAATGCTTCATACCATTCTAACTATCTAATGAAAAGCGAGAGATAATCGGGTATAAATGGGAGTTGGTTAAAACGTTTCTATGCAGTAAAGCTATTAAAAATGTGTATGGGAGTGGTGGGGTTATGCACACATTCTGAATAAAAGAGCACTTTCAATATCATAAATTAAACATCACCTGCAGTGTTTTAACATGAAGGTGTGTGGGTGTATGGCACCGTTTTGCACACATAAGCATAAATAAAAGTTAAGGTCCAGTTCCAGCATAAAACATTGTAACATTAATTGCTTTCAGCAGGTTTATCGGAGTGTACAGTGTCAGTCCTACCTGGAAAAGCTTCATTCCAGAATGTTTAGCCTATCACATCCCTGGCCATAGAGATACAGATTTCTTTGATAATATCTATAGAAATAATTATGCACCCATATGATCACAGGAACACATTTTACCAACATCAGATACACTGATTATACAACACATTAAGAACACCTGCTCTTTCCGAGACAAACTGACCGGGTGAATCCAGTTGAAAGCTATGATCCCTTACTGATGTCACTTGTTAAATCCACGTCAATCAGTGTAAATGAAGGGGAGGAGAAAGGTTGAATACAAATTTTTAAGCCTTGAGATATGGATTGTGTACAAGTCAATATTAGGAAGGTGTTCCTAATGTTTGGTATACTCAGTGTACATCACATCATACACGACCTGCACTTAACTGTATAGGCTACCTCCAGTTCTGCTCAGAATAGATGCTACACGGTAATGTTTTAATTTTAAATGACTTGACATTCAGTAAATATTACTTTATGTCTGAGTGAAAACGTTGGTTTAATGTTGGATGACGGTTTATGGCCTGCATAAATTATTGTTATGACTCCCTTGACAATGAGACTACATCTGCTGGAAAACCACATTTCCCAGCCCCAGCCTCGCATTTAGATTTCCTGTAGGGCTGTTCAACATTCTCTCTACAGCAACCCACGGTGCTGTTGTTCTTGGTTGAAGGAACAAGCAAATAATAATAATGTTCGGTCAGGTTGTACGACGATTCACAACCTCTGCGGTTCGCTCATCGCATTACGGCGAGGGACCAGGACAGGTAATTTCCTAAAAAAATAAAGGTTATAAAGATTAGTTAAATAAAGCCGCAGTTAGAACCTTAGGTTTAGCCTGCGTGTGTAGGTCATAAACTAGGTAGCCTTAATCTGCAGGGTTGTCGTGTCAAAACTAAGTGCTAATTTAGGTAGTGATGAGTCATATCGAGATACATACCAATATCTAACGTATTGTAGTCAAGGTCGTTGTCTATTTGACTCCTGAGTGGGGTTGTTACTTGCCGTAACGTTGGGTAGGTAGCTAGTTAACGTTACAAACCATCCGTAGCCATCTAGCTAGCTAAATTAGTCAATTAATTTATTCTAGCGAATTCTTCAAATGTTGCTCACGTTAACTAGTCCTGGATTGTCAGAAGATACTGTGAAATAAACTTCTTCACGTCGTCATAAAGGACATGGAGTGGTTAACGTCCCTCTTAAATATGATTATTAGGGCTAGCGAGGTAGTTACCTACATTATTGGTTAAATCGTCAATTTGTACGATTAAACTGAGACTGAGCATGCCATGTAACTGCAGCCTATGTCGAAAATATAAGACAACGTCGTCACAAATCTGCGACCAGGCTTGGAAACTCTAACCCTAGCAATTGACAGGGAAACTCAAGGGTACACTCCCAATGGCTGCCTGGTTTTGTGATGCAATAATTTCTATGGTATTTTAGAATGTTTTGTCAACTGATACTGGATTACAATGGTAATGTATAATGTTCATTCAGATTTTGCAAGCTGATGTGGCTCTTGCAATGGATTGCATTTTTGTAATGTCAGTTGAGTTGACTCAACAAATCACAGCACCAATTGAAGGGCACACTTCCTGCATTTAGTCCTGGCTCAATGGCTGCCAGTCCATTGATGGTGTAGGATCCCGAATAGCAAGTACCGACAGCTAACGTTACTTTCAAAGTCTTGCATTGAGTTCCAATTGTACTGGTTGACACTGATTGTCCTCAAGCTGATGTTGGCTGCAGTCCCACTTAGACGGACATAACCTTGTCCATGTATTCAGTCACGTGGAACTGTGATAAGCTTATTACATGGTCAGCTCTCTCTAAATACCTATGTTGTCTTTGTGTTTATGTTTGATAGAACCTGCCATTCTCAGTGGACAACAAGTGGCGTCTGCTGGCAATGATGGTGGTGTTCTTCGGCAGTGGCTTTGCCTTCCCCTTCATCGTCGTCAGACACCAGCTCCTGAAGAAGTGAAGTGGCAATGCATGCCACGTAACCTCCAAGGTAATTGCCGCTGCTCTATTTTTCATCTGAATGTCAGCACTGTTTGGCATTTACATGCATCCTGATTGGAACAATTACCAGACTTTGACATCTATCACGCAGTCGGTAGTTGTATCTTATTCTACAGCAGACCTCAAGTAAATTATCGGTGTCTGTGGGCGACAGTTACAAATGTCACGCAAGTTTATTTTCAGTTCAGCTTTTAAGATAAGCTTGCACATTAGCATGGTAATGTGATAGTTTATTACCAACCCTGATACATATCTGATTGATGTTAGGCTGAATTTCAATCGTCACTGTCACATTTATCTCTAGTGTTTACTCAGAAATTGGATTTCTGTCATCGGCTTTGTGTAAGCCTTCTTATCAATCTGTCTTTTGTGTCCTTTGCAGGTCTGCGCCCAGAACATATTTATCCAGCAGAAATCCATTCGCTTCGGAGAATGGAAATCCCTAATTGTGTTTGTAAATAAAGTTCACTCAAATGTATATTGTTCAAATACGTTTTTTTCCTTGAGTTTGGGTTTCCACTAGATTCTGTAGCCACGAAGTAAAAATTGGCTATTGTAAAAATTCATGAAAACAAATCTGCTTTTTGGTCTTAATTTAAGGTTAGGCATAAGGTTAGCAGTGTGTTTGTTTAAAATCAGATTTTAAGAAGATACATTGTGGAAATGGGCAGAGTTTAGCCATGATTATGACTTTGTGGCTATAGAAGCTAGTGACAACCTTGAGTTTGTGGTCCAGACTGTGATGCCATGCTTCAGCATACGCATCTCCAGAAGTGTCACTCATGGAGTAATGATTTTTATGCGAGTTTTCAGAATAATGTAAGAGAAGGCATGGGGAGAAGGCATGTCTGAGACTTATTTTCTGTTTTGTGCCGACTGTACAAAAAGTTGTCAACTAGGTTTGTTTCCAAGTGGTATTTTCTGTGTGTATTTGACTTCATAATATACACTACCGCTCAAAAGTTTGGGGTCACTTTGAAATGTCCTTGTTTCTGAGAGTTTGTCCATTAAAATAACATAACATTTATCAGAAATACAGTATAGACATTGTTAATGTTGTAAATGACTATTGTAGCTGGAAACGGCACATTTTTTATGGAATATCTACATAGGCGTACAGAGGCCCATTATCAGCAACCATCACTCCTGTGTTCCAATGGCACGGTGTGTTACAAAACCCTTTTGCAATTGTTGGCACAGCTGAAAAACTTCTGATTAAAGAAGCAATAACACTGTCCTTCTTTGAGATAAAAACGGCTGCATTGGACCTTTTAGGTAATTAACATCCCATCATGCTTAGGGTCATGTATGAAAATACTGGGCAGGCCATTATTTTGGCTACCATGGCTATGGCCCCATAGGATGACAATATCCCCATACACAGGGCACGAGTGGTCACTGACTGGTTTGATGAGCATGAAAACGATGTAAACCATATGCCGTGGTCGTCTCATTTACCAGATCTCAACCCAGTTGAATACTTATTGAGAGATTCTGGAGCAGCGCCTGAGACTGCGTTTCCCACCAGCAAAACACCAAATGATGGAATTTCTTGTGATAGAGCATGAGCTTAATTTCTAAGTAGCACTAGCTAGTTAGCATTGGCTTGGGAAACTACCTCTAACATAAAAATGGTATCCATGAGTTCATCTGACTGGGGAAGTAGATGTCTTCATTGCCAAAATCCCGAAATATTCCTTTAAGACACTTGTTGGTATTTCCTTTATTTGGGCAGTTATCTGTATTTCCATGCAGTTGAAGGAGGCTCTATCTCCTGTCTGCCATAGAGACTGCCTGAATGCAGAGTTTATCTCAAATGAATGCTTTTTTAACTGAAGAAAGCAGTTGGCCTTTGAGATGTTAGGTCCATAGAATTATGTCTTGAGGTGTGAACAAAATTGCTTCAATAATAGCATGCTGCTAGCACACTTTCAGAATATTGAATTTCACAAAAGATGATTGACTCAGTCTGGAGAAAAATCTCAATGTTCACTAAATTAGATAAGACTGATTTAGATTTTTGGGTCTGTCAAAAACTAAATTCAGTAGAAGGTATGGAAAGCCTAGAGGGTTGTTATAAAATGGAACTATTTGTCCTACTGCCAAAAGCCTTAAATGTATTTAGCGTTGAAATTGAATGTCAATTTGAATGCAGGGCATGAACCGAAACATCCAGTTCCTTCTGCTCTTTGCTATAGCTTTATGGATGGAATAGTTTTTCTCTTTCTCACTTGCTCTCTCTGTGTGTGTTCCTTCTTCAGCTGAAATTCATTGAATAACCTGTTTCAGTTCAATAACCTTCCACCACTGGTATAAATATCCAAGAACAGAAAAGAGAGGTACTGGGAAAGTGTCGGGTAATATTCCAAAACTAAGTCATTTTAATTTGCCTGTGCTCTGCACTCATTTTGGGGATGTGGTGCAGGGTAGATTTTCAGGCTAGGTATGATCTTTTTGAAAACAATCGTTGCTAAAGTTAAACTTGAAAACACTTGTTCTTTACAAGTAAGTGTCGTTGAATATTATTACTTTTATTCCAATTGAGCTAAAATAAGCCATCTCAATATTTGCAGCCATACTGTATAGCAATGAAGGTTCCACAGAGGAGGAAGGGGAGGATAATCCCCCGTGGTGAAAAAAAAAAAAAAGGCTGATTCTGTGTCCTCAGGGTACATTTTTAGGATTTTATTAAAAAAAATATGTTTATATGTTAAGTTCACCCCAGATTTTTTTTATCACCTCTATCAAGTATTTTAGCTACTTTTCAGATGCATTTTATACCTACATTTTCACTGTTCAATTATAGGCAGAGTTACTCTGTGCAGTGTATGTGTTCGTTTGCCCATCTTAATCTTTTCATTGGCCAGTCTGATATAAAGCTTTTTCTTTGCAACTCTGCCTTGAAGACCAGCATCCCAGAGTCGCCTCTTCTCTCTTGACGTTGAGACTGGTGTTTTGCGGGTACTATTTCATGAAGCTGCCAGTTGAGGACTTGTGAGGCATCTGTTTCTCAAATTAGACACTCTAATGTACTTGTCCTCTTGCTCCGTGGTGCACCGGAGCCTCACACTCTTCTTCCTATTCTGGTTAGAGCCAGTTGGAGCTGTTCTGTGAAAGGAGTAGTACACAGTGTTGTACAAGATCTTCAGTTTCTTGGCAGTTTATCACATGAAATAGCCTTCATTTCTCAGAACAAGAATAGACTGACGAGTTTCAGAAGAAAGTACTTTGTTTCTGGCCATTTTGAGCCTGTAATTGAACCCACAAATGCTGATGCTCCAAATACTCAACTGGTCTAAATAAGGCCAGTTTTATTGCTTCTTTAATCAGAACATAAGTTTTCAGTTGTTAAAAACATAATTGCAAAAGGGTTTTCTAATGATCAATTAGCTTTTTAAAATTATAAACTTGGATAGGCTAACACAATGTGCCATTGGAACACAGTAGTGATGGTTGCTGATAATGGGCCTCTGTACACCTACTGTATGTAGATATTCCATTAAAAAAATCAGCTGTTTCCAGCTACAATAGTTATTTACAACATTAACAATGTCTACACTTTATTTCTGATCAATTTGGTGTTATTTTAATGGACATAAAAATGTACTTCTCTTTCAAAAACAAGGTCATTTCTAAGTGACCCCAAACAGTAGTGTATATATTTTACGGATTTAGTATAAACTATATGCCAGCTGTAATACTAGCCACAGCATGTATGAAAAGGCTAAGCTGTCTGTTATTTATCTCAAACTGTACAAGCGTCATTTCCATCACAAACTTAACTGTGGTGGAAATGACAAAAATCCATTGTTATTAGTTTTAATTTTGTTTTTTTACTTTAGGCTTATTTAATCATGTTTTAAATTAATTTAATCTAGAAAATGCTCCAAGGTGTGCACAATTTGAAACTTAAGTTGTATTTTTCTGCTTTTTTAGAAGATGCCACATAAAACAGCACAGAGGTCACAGACATAGAAACAAAATAAAAAAATATCCTATATGATACCAGGAACATCTGCAAAAAGACAGGGAGAGCTACTGTAAGAAAAAGAGAAGGGAGAAGTGAAATCTATTTCTGAGTTTACAAAGCGAGAACAAAGAAGCTAGAGAAGGCAATGGAAAGGCAACCGGCATATTAGAAGACAGACTTTAAAAAGAACAGTTGAAATGGACACCTATCTATCAGGCAACACACAACCTCAGTCACCAGATGACTTGCAGCCAGAACATGAGGCCAACATACCTGCCCCAAACTTACCTGCCCCTTATGCACGCTCTGACACCCCTTCCTCATAGTCTTCAACAGGATTGAGAAGCCAAAAACTTGCTGGAAGGTTGGAAGAGGTCGCCCAAAAACATACAGAGGTCTTAGAGTTTTACGGAAACCTGAGAAATACAAAAAAAAGTATGATCAACTGATGAAGAAAATGGAGAGACAACATTCCCCAAAGACAACGTGAGCAAGACAAAGGAGATGATCGTGGAATACAGGAAAAGGAGGGCCAAACATCCCCTCATTCACATCGACAGGGCTGTAGTGGGGCGGGTTGAGAGTTTCAAGCTCCTTGGTGTGCACATCACCAACCAACTAGCATGTTCCAAACACACCAGGAAAGTCGTGAAGAGGGCACAACAATGCCTTTTCGCCCTCAAGAGACTGAAAAATGTTGCACGGGTAGCCAAATCCTCAAAAGGTTCAACAACTGCAACATGGAGCACATCCGAACCGGTTGCATCACCGCCTGGTATGGCAACTGCTCGGCTTCCGACTGTAAGGCGCTACAAAGGGTAGTGCGTACATCCCAGTACATCACTGGGACCATGCTTCCTGCCATCCAGGACCTACAGTTGAAGTCGGAAGTAGCCAAATACATTAAAACTCAGTTTTTCACAATTCCTGACATTTAATCCTAGTACAAATTTCCAGTCAGTTAGGATCACCACTTTATTTTAAGAATGTGAAATGTCAGAATAATAGTAGAGAGAATGATTTATTTCAGCTTTCATTTCTTTCATCACATTCCCAGTGGGTCAGACGTTTACATACACTCAATTAGTATTTGGTATATTTGGGTCAAACATTTCGGGTAGCCTTCCACAAGCTTCCCACAATAAGTTGGGTGAATTTTGGCCCATTCCTCCTGACAGAGCTGGTGTAACTGATCAGTTTGTACGCCTCCTTGCTCGCACACGCTTTTTTCAGTTCTGCCCACAAATTTTCTATGGATTGAGGTCAGGGCTTTGTGATTGCCACTCCAATACTTGACTTTGTTGTCCATAAGGCCAATTTTTCCACAAGTTTGGAAGTATGCTTGGGTCATTGTCAATTTGGAAGACCCATTTGTGCACCAAGCTTTAACTTCCTGACTGATGTCTTGAGATGTTGCTTCAATATATCACAGTAATTTTCCTGCCTCATGAGCCATCTATTTTGTGAAGTGCAGCAGTCCTTCCTGCAGCAAAGCACCCCCACAACATGATGCTGCCACCCCGTGCTTCACGGTTGGGATGGTGTTCTCGGCTTGCAAGCATCCCCCTTTTTCCTCCAAACATAAACAATGGTCATTATGCCAAACAGTTCTATTTTTGTTTTCATCAGACCAGAGGACATTTCTCCAAAAGTACGGTCTTTGTCCCCATGTGCAGTTGCAAACTGTAGTCTGGCTTTTTTATGGAGGTTTTGGAGCTGTTGCTTTTCCTTGTTGAGCAGCCTTTCAGATTATGTCGATATAGGACTCGTTTTACTGTGGATATAGATACTTTTCTACCTGTTTCCTCCCAGCATCTCCTCTAAGGCTTTTGATACAGTGTGATCATGCTATACTAAGGCAGAGATTGTTGAGTGTCGGTCTTTCGGAGCATGCAGTTGCATGGTTTGCTAACTATCTGTCTGATAGAACTCAGTGCACTCAATTTGATGGGCTTATGTCTGTTAAATTGTCTGTCCTGAATGGTGGTGCCCCAAGGCCTCTTACTTGGTCCTCTCTTATTCACTTTTATATAAATGATTTTAGACAAAAATGTCCAAAATGCACAACTTCATTTTTATGCTGATGATACTGTTATTTACTGTTGTGCCTCATTCTTACAAAAGCTTTCCAGAACTTGCAAACTGCTTTTTATACTGTTCAACATACCTTGTGTCAATTGAAGCTTATCCTCAATACTGACAAAACTAAACTAATGGTGTTTTCTAATGCAAGAAATAGACCTCTGAACCTTTCACCTATTACTACCTGTCAGGGCAAGGAGATTGAGGTTGTAACCTCATATAAATATCTTGGAATTCTAATTGATGACGGCCCTCTTTTAAATTGCATATTCAACAACTTACAAAAAAATTGAAGCTGAAATTGGGATTTTATTTTAGGAATAAGGCCTGTTTTTCTTTTGAAGCAGAAAGGAGGCTAGTATCAGCTACATTTATGCCTTTACTAGACTATGGGGATATTTTATATATGAATGCTTCCGCTCAGTGTTTGAGATCAATTGACACTCTTTACCATGGCACTTTGAGATTTATTTTAAACTGCAAAACCTTACGCACCACTGCACTTTGTATACCAGGGTTGGCTGGCCTTCTCTAGTCACTCGTAGGCTCAGTCACTGGTATACTTTTATTTACAAAGCCATTTTGGGTTTACTACCTTTTTATGTGGGCATTTTTATTGTTCAGAAATGTGGTGGGTACTCTCTTCGTTCGCTAGACTTTATCCTGCTAACTGTTCCAAATGTCCGAACTGAATTTGGTAAAAGGTCTTTTATGTACTCTGCGCCATTCGTTTGGAACACCTTACAAAATACTTTTAAACTGGAAGAACTTGTCCCGATTGGTGTTTTTAAATCACTGATGAAGGATTTTGAGGCTGATTCCCTGACCTGTCAATGTTTTTAATTTGCTGTTTTTGATATTGTTATACTCTTGTGAACTCAATGGTTTTTACTAGATTACTTGTAGTTTTTTTTTGTTGTCTGTCTGTAATTTTTTGTAATGACTTGGTGCTGCCTATCTTGGCCAGGACGCTCTTGAAAAAGAGATTTTAAATCTCAATGAGCCCTTCCTGGTTAAATAAAGGTTAAAAAAAAAAAAAAGGTCCTTTACTGTTCTGGGATTGATTTGCACTTTTCACACCAAAGTACGTTCATCTCTAGGAGACGGAACGCGTCTCCTTCCTGAGCGGTATGACGGCTGCGTGGTCCCATGGTGTTTATACATTCGACACCAATACTCCAAACTGAGAGAATTAAAAGAGAATCTGCGGAAAGAGTAGATCATTGCACATATTGACTTTGCAGAGAACTACCTGTGTAAATACACTCGTAATATCCAGGCAGTTCACTTTGGTGATTCTCACAAGCAGGTGACCCTCCACACCTATTTTGGATATACCAAAAATTATACAGTTTCACTTTGCTCACTGAGCTCTTCTATGCGGATGACCCCTCTGTTATCTGGGCCAATCTCTCAAAAACACAAGCCTACTTCCTTGAGCTTTGGCTGTTGGCTACTTTTGGAATCTTACTTTGTCTTATATTAATTAAATGTTTAACAGTGGTTGTTCAAAATATTTGCAATAAAATATTGTTTTCATACATTTTTACGTAGATGTTATTTCCACCACACCTTGTCATTTCCACAACATTTTTGAGGTAAATTAGCATATTATGTCTAATTTACATTGATTGATTTGTTTTAGATAGGGAAATCAAATGGTTATCATAATCTCAAAAAAGGTTGGGTGGAAATATCTTATTTTTCATGATAAATAAATGTTTTCAGCTGTCACAAAGTCAAGTTTATACATTCAGGCGTCATGTTGAATTATTAATATTAGGAAAACCTAAAAAATATACTTTAAATAATATTCAATACAAGATCATCTACAAATGTATAAGACATGTGTGATAAATGTAGGATATTTCATTTTCAACTAAAAGGGATGTTTTAATGACGTGATGGAAATAACATTTGTCTATGACTGTGTGCGAAACATTTGAAAAATATATACATTGCTGAAAAGTACGATCGCAGCCATTATCAGATATTGTTTCTAGACAAATCAAAAACAATTATAATACTGCTAAAATGGTGTTTCAATAAGTTTTAATTTCTGAAAGTTGCAGGGCCAAAGTGCCCGAAGTTGCAGAATCACCCAAAAATAAAAATTGTGAAACATTTAAAAAGTTATCATTTTTAGATAAAACTACACTAAATATATTTCCATGTCACCCAAAAATTTATTAAATAACAATGTTTTGCAATGAAGGTCTACAGTAGCCTCAACATCACTCTGTAGGGTAACACCATGGTGTAGCCGGAGGACAGCTAGCTTCCGTTCTCCTCTGGGTAAATTGACTTCAATTCAAAACCTAGGACGCTAATGACTTTCACCCTCTTCCATAGACTTACACAGTAATTATGACAACTCCAGGAGGACGTCCTCCAACCTATCAGAGCTCTTGCAGCATGAACTGACATGTTGTCAACCCAATCATTGGATCAAAGACTGAATCTACTACTGAAAGCATAAGCTACAACTAGTGAGCACTGCAGTGCATAAAATGGGGTGAGTAGTTGACTCAAAGACAGAGAAAGACAGTAGTTGAACAGTTTTGAACAAATTAATTTCTTCAAAAATGAAGAAGAAGCAAAGAGAGGGAGCTAGCAATTGCATCTAGCTAGTTTAGCCTACTCAAACACCCCACTCAAGCAGAGGGATGCTATGTTAGTTAGCTGGCTATAACTATCCAACACAACACTGGAATTCTTCCAAGCCAAGGTAAGCTTTTGGTTTGACAAATTTATTTCCACCTTGGCCCACTTGTATAACTGCTTAACTGCTTACTAACTATATACTGTACTGCATGATTGTACGGGGTTTAATAGCGTGTTAGTTATATTAGCCATGTTGATTTTGATGTTACTTTTGTAAATATGGGGACAACGATGTAGGCTATATGTAGAGGTTATGATATGGTTTGGCTTAGAAAGTTATTTTAGTCCACAAGCGAAGGGAAAAGGTGAGAGGAGGAGAGTGCTTAGATGCCAGAAGGAATACAACGTGGCTGCTAAGAAAGTGAACTGAGTTTACATGTGCTCAGGGCTGTATTCATTCCGCCGATTCTGTTGAAAAACTTTTCTTAAACGGAAGCAAACGTAACAAAACGGGGATGAACATACCTGAATTTGTCCAATAGAAACTCTTGTTTGCAACTGCTGGACTAATGATTACACCCTAGATCAGCTAGAAAATTTGAGTATCATGTAGTAGCCTAAACCTATCGATGTTACATTGAAGTGGGTGAATGGAATATGAATGACAGTCATCCAATATGGTGTAATAGAAACAAGGCCATGCTCCTCCCTCATCATAAACAGCACTGACCGCCGCTGCTGTATAGGAGGTAATATATCTCTCTGAGCTGATCCTTCGTCAGTATTGTGTGCAATAATTATAATGTTGAGGTAAGTTGTGAATGGAAAAAGCTGATCCGAGAACAGCTCTGCCTTTCTTTCGATCCTGTCAGTATCGGCACATGCTCCAATTACGCGTGGGTTTTTGGAAACATATGTTTTAGGAACGATG
The DNA here is from genome assembly GCF_002910315.2 of Salvelinus sp. IW2-2015. Taxonomy (NCBI): domain Eukaryota; kingdom Metazoa; phylum Chordata; class Actinopteri; order Salmoniformes; family Salmonidae; genus Salvelinus; species Salvelinus sp. IW2-2015. The sequence continues at coordinate 5,925,279 of NC_036872.1, forward strand.
CATTGTTTAAACCACTTGTAAGCCTACATTGCATCGGGAAACCGGGCCCTGGTATGTAACCACAGTAAATCTTGCCTGGTTGGGAACCAGTAAATCTGTCAGGAGGTTGTGTACTTTTTGCATTGCGTCGGCTTGTTATAAAATCATAAGAAATTTAATGGGGTCAACGAGGAGGGGCAAATACTTTATAGGTGTGTTGATTGGTGCCCACTTTGAGTAAGGTGGCAATTTTCCATCGCTCGAGGACAGCACTGTTGGCCGGCTGTCTTGATTTATACAATGATAATAACAGCTTCCTGGTTGTAGGTATAGGAAACATATTTCATTTCAACACAAGTCATTGCCACGCTACTAGCTATTCTGTTCATTTGAAACCAAGGATGTACACTAGGTTACATGGCTCTTTCATGGTTATAATGCACTGCACCTGTGAGATGGAGAGATGGTTGTTTGACAGTGGTGTAAAGTACTTAAGTAAAAATACTTGAAAGTACTACTTAAGTAATTTTTTGGTGTATCTGTACTTCACTATTTATATTTTGATTACTTTTACTTTTACTCCACTACATTCCTAAWGAAAATAATGTACTTTTTACTTCTTACATTTTCCTTGACACCCAAAATTACCAGTTTCATTTTGAATGCTTGGGCAGGACAGGAAAATTGTCTAATTCACACTTATCAAGAGAATATCCCTGGTCATTCCTACTGCCTCTGATCTGGCAGACTCACGAAACACAAATGCGTCGTTTGTAAATTATGTCTGAGTGTTGAAGTGTGCCCTTGGCTAAACAGAAATTTAAAAAAATCAAGAAAAGTGTGCCGTCTGGTTTGCTTAATATAAGGATTTTGAAATGATTTGTACTTTTACTTTTGATACTTAAGTATATTTTAGCGATTACATTTACTTTTGATACATAAGTACATTTAAAACCAAATATTTTTAGACTTTTACAGAAGTAGTATTTTACTGGGTGACTTTCACTTTTACTTGAGTCATTTTCTTTTAAGGTATCTTTACTTTTACTCAAGTATGACAATTGGGTTGTTTTTGCACCAATGGAAATCACAATTTGAAAATGTGCAATAGACGTAGAATAGATGTTGAATTGACATCTGTGTCAAGTATGACAATTGGGTACTTTTTCCACTACTGCTGTTTGAGGACCTTAGAAATACATATATAATACAACTGCATGTTGCTTAGTGTGAGGGGAACAATAATGAAAGGAAGAATCATTGCCACTCCGTTCAACCTAGCTCACCGAGTTCTCTCATTAGTTCAAATCAAATGTTATTTGTCACATGCGCCGAATACCTTTCCGTGAAATGCTTACTTACAAGCCCTTAACCCAGCAATGCAGTTTTAAGAAAATAGAGTTAAGAAAATAAAGTAAAACAAATTAAAAAGTAACAATAAAATAACAATAATGAGGCTATATACAGGGGGTACATGTACAGGGGGTACACAGATAATAAACAGTGAGTAGCAGCAGTGTTAAAACAAAGGGTGGTGGGGGGGTGTCAATGCAAATAGTATGGGTCACCATTGGATTAATTGTTCAGCAGTCTTATGGTTTGGGGTCGAAGCTGTTATGGAGCCTTTTGAACCTAGACTCGCCGTGCGGTAGCTGAGAGAACAGTCTATGACTTGGTAACTTGAGTCTTTGACAATTCTTTGGGCCTTCCTCTTACACCGCTTAGTACATAGGTCCTGGATGGCAGGAAGCTTGGTCCCAGTGATGTCCTGGGACATACTCACTACCCTCTTTAGTGCCTTATGGTCGGATGCCGAGCAGTTGTCATACGAGGAAGGTGATGCAAGCGTTCGGGATGCTCTTGATGGTGCAGCTGTAGAACTTTTTGAGGATCTGGGGACCCAGGCCAAATCTCCTGAGGGGGGAAAGGCATTGTTGTGCCCTCTTCTCGACATTCTTGGTGTGTTTGGACCGTGATAGTTTGGTGATGTGAACACCAAGGAACTTGAAACTCTACCCGCTCCACTACAGCCCCGTCGATGTGAATGGAGGCGTGTTTGCCCCTCCTCTTCCTGTAGTCCATGATCATCTCCTTTGTCTTGCTCATGTTGAAGGAGAGGTTGTTGTCCTAGCACCACACTGCCAGGTCTCTGACCACCTCCCTATAGGCTGTCTCATCGTTGTCGGTGTCAGGCCTACCACCGTTGTGTCGTCATCAAACTAAATGATGGGGTTGGAGTCGTGCTTGACCACGCAGTCGTGGGTGAACAGGGAGTACAGGAGGGGACTAAGCATGCACCCCTGAGGGGACCCTTGTTGAGGATCAGCGTGGCAGATGTGTTGTTGCCTACCCTTATCACCTGGGGGCGGCCCGTCAGGAAGTCCAGGATCCAGTTGCAGAAGGAGATGTTTAGTCCCAGGTTCCTTAGCTTAGTGATGAGCTTTGTGGGCACTATGGTGTTGAACGCTGAGCTGTAGTCATTTCGGCAGGTTGCCTTTGCTTTCTTGGTCACGTGGATTATGGTGGTCTGCTTGAAACATGTAGGTATTACCGACTCGGTCAGGGAGAGGTTGAAAATGTCAGTGAAGACTCTTGCCAGTTGGTCTGCACATGCTCTGAGTACACGTCCTGGTAATCCGTCTGGCCACGCGGCCTTCTGAATGGTGACCTGTTTAACAGCTGGTGGGAGACACCATACCGTGGTATCGATGTGAGCAAGACCTTTAATGTATCTATTAATAGCCTCATTATTATTCTCCTTGTGTTGCCATATTCACCTGGGTGGCGAGGAAACAAGCCCCGCTTATCTCACCTCGGAACAATAATCCTCATGTCTCTTCCAGATTGGCACGTAATTGTGTCACGGTGTCCTCTCTTGTCCCCAGAATGCAGTTATATTTCTCCTCAGCGCTGCTGGGAGCCCACATGAATCAAATGAAATTGTATTTGTCACATGCTTCGGAAACAGCTGGTATAGAACAACAGTGAAATGCTCACTCACGGGCCCCTGCCAACAATGCAGAAGGAAAAAAAGAGAGAAACAATAGAGAATTGCCAACGTTGTGTGGCGTTCAAAAGGTGGAAGGGACTACTTCACCCCTTTGAATTATCCAAGGACCCATTGAGTGACCTCAAGCAGTTATCAAGTTGTGATACAAAAACAAGTAAACAAAAGTTAAAATATTCACATTATTTTGATATTAAGAATCTTAGTATGTTCCAGCCTCGCGGGAGCATGGGGGGCCAATTATAAAAACAATGGTGCTATGATATTTGGACGAGGTCCAAGCTGCACTGCAGCCCCCATGGCTTATGAAAAGTACTTAAGGCTGCGTTGGAAATGTCGGTTGATCAGGCCATTTGTATGGCATGCCACAATACATGACACCTTGTGATGGGCCAGCCGCGTCTTAGCTGTGTGGCACTGCAAGGGGCTCTGTGAAGGATATCGGGCATATATTACAGGAGTATTATGCTCTCAGAATGCCAAGGCATTTTGAAGGAGTTTGTCATAGTGCATTTGAGATGCTTGAGACAGAGAGAGATTGTATGTGTGTGTACGTGCAGAGGGATAGCGAGAGTGCTAAATCTGTTTAGCCGAATAGAATGGAACACATAAGGTAAATGCACTACTCTATTCATTCCAAATACATTTTGATACCCAATGTACAGGTACTAATTAAAACTAAGTGCAGTCATTAAAGATCAATTCCATAATAGCTTATTAACATTTAACGATTATGTACCATCATGCACCATCATTAACTTAATGGGTTAGCTACTTCCCTAAAAGCGTTCCAAAAGGTAAAAATCCATTAGATATCGTCTTCTTTCAATTCTGAGTTGTTTATCTTCCTTTTTTTGAAAAACAACATTTAATTGTGCATGCTGTTGGAAAAATATTAATAATTGTGGACTTTGAGTTTTGTGTTCTTACAGTTTGGTCTCAATAAAAATGATTTATGGTTTCTCCTGTATCTTGCATTTAAAATCTAATTATAAACTAATTTGCACTTCAAAGAAGGCGGTGGTTGGTTCAGTCAGATCTCAGGAACTCACAACCATATGATTTTTTATACATTTTTTATTTTACCTTTATTTATACAGGTTTTTCTCATTGAGATAACATCTCTTTTCCAAAAGAGACTTGGTCCAATAGCAGCAGGGGTAACAACGTTTCAGACAAAACAACTTACATACACTAACACAACATTAAACTAAACTATAAACACACATACACAACAACAAAAACATTTTACGTTAAAAACAAGAAAGTATTGACTAAAAACAGCTGTCCTAAATACAATTACACTCTTCTATGATATATACATCGATCAAGTGTTTAAACTCCACCAACGAAACTAGATCATCACATTTTAAAATGTTCAGGAGAGAATTCCAGGACCACGGAGCTAAGTAACTAAAACTATTTCTACCATGACCTGTTCTAATTTGTGGTACTGTTAGAAGCAAATGAGAATGGGACCACAATTGATATTTATTTACCGACCTGACTAAAAAAGAACAGAGATAAAATGGCATTTTACCCAATATGGCCTTATAAATCAGTGTATACTACTAACCGTCTTTGCCGTACTGAATGTATTATTTTCTATTTATCTGATGAGAGACACCTACATATCACATTATCCTCCATATCATAGCAACCGATCATTTCAAATAACTATTAGAATGGGAGTTATTTTTGTTCTGAGTTTATGGAGCTTTATAGTCTAACTGGCTCAAATCCTGGGAGATTGTAAGGCATTTTAGAGGAAAAGCATAGGATGGTAGAAACCTTACACTCCATCCAACCTAATAAAGTTAGGCTGCGTGATGAATCCTCCTTGGTGAATTGTTATCGTGCAATATCATGATCTGGTTTGAGAGATTGTATCACCTTCATCATGTTTGAGCTATGCATTGCTATCTTTCACTCCTAACCATCTTTGCCATACTGAATGTATTGGCCCAATATTAAGTCATATCAGCTGGCTCCTGTCTCACATGTTCAGAAACGCCTGTGCTGCTTCATTAAAGTTTCAAGGACATCTTAACTCCAAGCTCTCTGCCATGTCCGTCCTCTCTCTCTCCTCTCTCTTCTCTCTCACTCTTTTTACTACACCATACCTGCAAAGAGGCTGACTCTGGGTGGATTGTCAGTGTGTGGATTGTCAGCGGGGAAGATGAAGTGTGTATGCACCTCCCATTTCGTCAGTGACTCGGCATGAAACTCTATACAATTAGTATGGAACCTTAAGGAGAACACCATTCATGGGAGATGAATGCCTACTGGGTACTGAGTGGACTTGAACTTGTGTGAGTGCATGTTTGAGAGAGAGAGTGGGAAATAGAGCGAGATGGTGATATTTCCTGGGCTATTTTACCTCCAAAGGGGAGAAAGTGAGACACCCAACGTCACTATTTGGTGGCCCACATTGGGTAGTCTCATTTACACTTCCACTCCTTTCATTTATGGTTTTATTATGAAATAATGGGTGCAGAGACCTAGAAGGGACTCTTGTCGAGATTTGAAGCATGAATATCATTAATCTCCACATTCACTTCGGCCCAATTTAGCCTCCGGAAACAGGCCCAGTTTCAATAATGTAACACTTTGCACCACCCGACTTAATAGCAGCAAAATTCGGACGAGGAAATTCTAATTTTAAATCATCATGGCCACTTTAATATGAGTTCCCACAAAAGACCGTGTGCTAATACAGTAGGGATTGAGAGTGAATTTTCTGTCTTCATGCAATATACATTTGGGTTAGTCAGAGTCTCACTTCTTCATTAACGGAAAGCCTAGATTTCTATTCTCCATTTAACAAACATTCTTAAAGAGTGCGACACACTCCAAGTTGAATGATCTTTCGAAGAGGACTTTAGCTCAGTTTTGAATTTATTTGTTTTATGCTGAATGTGCAATGAATAACTGGAAGTGTTGTGTAATAAAAAATATGCATTATTCATGTGTCGAACCTCAATCCATCGATTCTGGCCAATAAAAGTACAGTATATTTGTATTTGGGTTATACTGAAACCCAGTGTCACGCCCTGGCCCTAGTTATCTTTGTTTTCTTCTTTATTTTAGTTAGGTCAGGGTGTGACATGGGGGATGTTTGTGTGTTTTTGTCTCGTCTAGGGTGTTTGTATTGTCTAGGGGGTGTTTGTAGATTTCATGGGGTTGTGTTCATTGTAGGTGTTTATGTAAGTCTATGGTTGCCTAGATTGGTTCTCAATTAGAGACAGCTGTCTATCGTTGTCTCTGATTGGGAGCCATATTTAGGCAGCCATAGTCATTAGGTAGGTTGTGGGTGATTGTCTATGTCTTTATGTTAGTTGCGTGTGTCTGCACTTTCGTTTTATAGCTTCACGTTCGTTTGTTGTTTTTGTATATTTTGTCAGTTTTCGTTTCGTGTTCGTTTTCAAATAAAAATATGTACTGTTATCACGCTGCGCCTTGGTCCTCCTCTCTTCATTGTTACGACGATCGTGACACCCAGGATCATATTATTGCAGATTGTTTGCCTTCAAATAAACTGGTGAATCTTCATCCAAATTTCAAATGAATCCCAATGGCAATAGAGTGCTGGGAGGAACATTGTTATTGTTGTTTGTGCTGGATGTCCAGTGCCCATCAATCATTGAAATAATGCAGTGGCTTAAAATAAAAACTACTATCCACATTTACACAGACACACAATGTCAATGGCCTTATTTATTGTAATGAGTGTCACTCTACAGAGTACGTTCCAAATGTTTTACATTCTAGAATCTAGAGAAATGTTTAAAGTTACTGAATGTGATCGTAGAGTCTATGCCAGTCATTTTTGTAATGGTGTTGGTGTGAGGCAGGGGGAGGGATGATCCTTTGTTGTTGTTTTCTTCTCACAGTGCAGCTCTCCTCCCACAGATAGCGAGAATACGTTTGAGCCTCGCCGTGCCACCAGCTGCGTCTGCTCTCTGCTCTGTCTCTTTATTTGCCTCTCTCCCTTGCTACTTGTAAGTGCTTGCCTGCGAGATCCCTGTGGCGTCTCACGCTGCGAGAGACAGCCACCAAACACCAACCGTACACTGCACACACATACACACAAAACCGCCTCCATAAAACAGGTCTCCAACTCTGAGATTAAAAAAGCCCTGAACACCCACAGTGCTCGTGTTGACAAGAGAGCAGCATGCACCACTACTAACTTCGTTGCAAACTTTCAGGTTCCAAAGTGTGTGTCTGTGCTGAGTGCATTTGTTGAAAATTAAGGAAGAAACCAACGCTGCGTTTGTAGAATCAGCACTTCCCCACAGGTGATGTTGAAATGGGTCCAACCAAGTGGTTTTCTGTAAATATGCAGCATCTCCCAGCGAGGCCAGTGTACAAACAGGGTCAGGCAGTGAAGGGATCATATCTGGGGTAGACAGACTGGCTCCATAGCTCCACCAGCTAGCCTAATGGTTGAAGTGTTCACACAGGTACATTTTTGGGGAATTTTAAGTGTAAGCCGATAGACTTTTTTTACATGGTCATTTGGCAGTGGTGGAAAAAGTACCCAAAGATACCTTAATAAAAAATGACTCAAGAAAAAAGGGAATGTCACCCAGTAAAATAAACTCATCAAAAAATGAAACATCCCTTTTTCAGGACCCTGTCTTTCAAAGATAATTCGTAAAAATCCAAATAACTTCACAGATCTTCATTGTAAAGGGTTTAAACACTGTTTAAATGCTTCTTCAATGAACCATAAACAATTAACGAACATGCACCTGTTGTTAAGACACTAACAGCTTACAGACGGTAGGCAATTAAGGTCACAGTTATGAAAACTTAGGACACTAAAGATGCCTTTCTACTGACTCTGAAAAACACAAAAAGAAAGATGCCCAGGGTCCCTGCTCATCTGCCTGAACGTGCCTTAGGCATGCTGCAAGGAGGCATGAGGACTGCAGATGTGGCCAGGGCAATAAATTGCAATGTCTGTACTGTGAGACGCCTGAGACGCCAGTGCTACAGGGAGTCAGAACGGACAGCTGATCGTCCTCTCAGTGGCAGACCACGTGTAACAACACCTGCACAGGATCGGTACATCCGAACATCACACCTGCGGGACAGCTACAGGATGGCAACAACAACTGCCTGAGTTACACCAGGAACGCACAATTCCTCTATCAGTGCTTAAACTGTCCGCAATAGGCTAAGAGAGGCTGGACTGAGGGCTTGTAGGTCTGTTGTAAGGCAGGTCCTCACCAGACATCACCGGCAAACAACGTCGGCTATGGGCACAAACCCACCGTCGCTGGACCAGACAGGCCTGGCAAAAAGTGCTCTTCACTGAAGAGTCGCGGTTTTGTCTCACCAGGGGTGATGGGCGGATTTGCGTTTATCGTCGAAGGAATGAGCGTTACACCGAGGCCTGTACTCTGGAGCGGGATCGATTTGGAGGTGGAGGGTCCGTTATGGTCTGGGGCGTAATGTAGTCACGTAAAATAAAAAGTTGTAAAAGATAAAGAGTAAAGCACACATACCCCAAAAATGTACTTAAGTAGTACTTTAAATGATTTGTACTTAAGTACTTTACACCACTGTCATTTGGCAACAATGGACTTCGTAAGCCGGAATAGCTTCCATTAAAGTAGTTACAGTCATGTAAGGAAATCAGTCAATTGAAATAAATTCATTAGGCTCTAATCTATGGATTTCACATGACTGGGCAAGGACACAGTTATGGGTGGGCTTGGGAGGAAATTGGCAAACGCTAGGTGAAGAAGCCGGATGTAGAGGTCCTGAGCTGGCGTGGTTACAAGTGGTCTGCGGTTGTGAGACCGATTGGATGTACTGCCAAATTCTCTAAAATGCTTATGGTAGAGAAATTAATTCAATTATCTGACAACATCTCTGGTGGACATTCCTGCAGTCAGCATGCCAATTGCATGCTCCTTCAAAACTTGGAGACATCTTTGGCATTGTGTTATGTGACAAAACTGCACATTTTAGAGTGGCATTTTATTGTCCCCAGCACAAGGTGCACCTGTCTAGTGATCATGCTGTTTAATCAGCTTCTTGATATGCCACACCTGTCAGGTGGATGGATTATTTTGGCAAATGAGAAATACTCACTAACAGGGATGTAAACAAATTTGTATGCAAAATTTGAGAGAAATAAGCTTTTTGTGCATATGAAACAATTCTGGGATCTTTTATTTCAGATCATGAAATATGGAACCAACACTTTACATGCTGCGTTTATATTTTTGGTCAGTATGTATGAGGGAACCACTGGAGGAGCCAGACTCTAGATGGATGCATACATACTCTTGTCATCAGAAGCATGGATGGCAGAGGGAAGCTCAGGGCTAACCTGCCACATTGACTTACAGCACTGTGTGCAGTTAGAGTTTATACACAGACATCTTAATACCAGCCTTTGTCTGTCAGTGGTGGGATGGCAGGGGTGTTACAACAACAGTTTCCTTGGCACCAATGAACAGAACTGACCGTACCAGTATGGTATGAATGAGAGGCTTGTGTCCAGCACGGAATGGGGGAAGGATAGGAGGATGAGGCCGGAGGAGGAGGTGAGGGATGGAGACGGATGTGCTGGGAGCTGTTTGGTTGTCTGCTGACTGGACCCTTCCGGAATGTTCTTGGGGCACCCCAGATGTTGTGATGAAAGGAGCAGGCGTCGTTTGGCTTGGCCCCGGTTCAGCCATGTTCCGAATGGTTCCTTTCAAAGCCCTTTGGACCAGAGGATTCCCAGGACCTCATCCAGCACCACACTTTACTAACAACACACTGTACACATCATGGGACGATCGGAGACCCTCTTTGTTGGTCGAATTAATGTCTAATTTTATGCCGTTGTAATTTTTACTTGAGTTGGTGTGTAAATGTGGGTCTCTTTGTAGTAGCAGTAAGGCTGCAGACAGGCAGGCAGCAACATGGAGCATCCCACTGCGAACCTCTCTCTCAGGGCATCCTCAAGAGCTGGTCCCTCTAGTGAGGCTTCACTTAAGAGCAACGTTTGGGAAAGAGCAGAACTTTCTGAAGTACACTAATGATCCTCAAAACTGGTAGATTTGAGTTATTAGCATTTTCCAACAAGCTGGGGGATGACTTTTCAGCTCAAAAAAGTTTATCTTCATCCCTTTTGGTTTTGTATTCCCACAGTGGTTAATCGAGAGAGAGTTGCTCAGCTCTCCTTTTCCATCTGCGTAATAAAAAATGTATTAGACACCGCATTGTAGAGTAGGAAAAGGTCTCCCCATAATGGAATCATGCACCCCTGGCGTTTATCAGAACTTGCTGCTCTGAAGTCAGCTGTGGTCCATACAGCTGTGATCTTCCATCCCCTCTCTGCTATGAAGCAGTAATATTGGATTTGCTCCCAGCTAGGCCCAATCACCGTAATGCCATGGCTAGGTGGCCATGGAGAGATTAAAGGAGCAGAAGCGAGGAGGATTGGGGAGAGCAGTGAAAAGGAAATGTGATGAGGGCTGAAGGAAAGACTATGGCCCCCTGACGACTCTGCTTGCACAATCTGAATCAGTAATGGAAAGGTTTTATAGTGTATTGTATGTTATTCAGACCACATGAATGTCAGCGGAAAGTACTGTAATTCAGCAAAGACAAAGAAATAACATTTGAAGCAACATCGTGTAAATCTTGATCCATTTATGTCTTAAATTGATTCTCTGACCCAAATCCCTTCACATGATCTATTCTGCCAGTTTGTATTATTTCTTTATTCTACAGTATGTTCCAGAGAACAGTCGCTGTTGTTCTCTTCCATGGAAGAACAGCACCATCTGCATGACCGCACAGAGCCGTAGGCCTTCAAGAGAATATCTCTCTGACATGCCAAGTGCCACTCCACACTTTTGCCTCAGACAGCCATTCGGGAGCCCATTCAAATGCATCACTCACTTGACTCTGCCCATGATGCCAGCACTTCTCTATCCCCCAGAGTGAATCGCTAATGCGTGAGATTGATGGATGTGACAGCAATAAACTCTGTCATTTAATCGGCCCAAGAGTGAGTCCCTTCACTGATCAAAAACAACAGTGGAGGACGCAGGGGCACACCAACCGTTCCCAAATTCCAAGAAGGACAGACTGGCATCGACAAGGACTCGCTGCCTGAGAGATATTCATGTCTAGCGTCTTTCTTCTTCTCTTGCATTCGGATAGCTCCCTCACATTGCTCACGCTTTGATTTGTAAATCCAAGCTGACTTTATTCACTTTCATAAAGCGGAGGCTTGGAATAGAACATGTGGCCCATCACTCCTAAGGGCCTCGAAATGCCCGGAACCTTCTGGAACAGAACATTTAGAAAACGTTCAAAGTGTTCAAAACAGAAGGATCTGTGTTACGGCAGAATGTTAGATCAAATCGACATGTTTATGGATTACACTCCATAAAGATGCTCACATCATAGCCTATTTTAAGGAGACAAAAGAGAAAGATGACCAGAGAGACTTGTTAACTGTCTAGGCAATTGACACAAGCCTGTTATCATGCATAGAATACAGCACATTTTACTGTTGTCCATCCAGTTGGATCAAATGGCTCTTCTCCATGATGGTCATCAATACTGGGGTTTTCTAATCTTTATCAAATAGTAAATGATCTTTATCAGCCATGATGATGAAACACAGCCATTTGATCATATTACAGGAATGTGCCAAAGCTCAGTCTGAACAAAACCTTTTCATTAAAACCTAAAAGTCCAATAGTGATATCAATTACAATGCTTTAATTGTTACCGAAATAAATTAGATAAAAATACACATAATTCAACGTTCTTGAGTTCTGTCAAAGTTTTCAACTGAATTTCAATTATCTTCTAAGTCCAATATACTTTTAAACATAAAGTTCTGTTCTTTAATCTTCCTCCACCATTTAATGGGATTTTCTCATGAGCTTCTTTGTTTGAGAATATGAAACTGCATTCTAAGAAGTGAATTACTTTTCAGAGAATGTCTGCCATATGAAATAGGCATTCACGATTAACCATCTAATGTCTCCGACTTTAGCTCAACTGTTCACCATTCACTTGATCTAAATGAAAATGAATACTTTCATGGAGAGAAAGTTGAATGCTTGGCTGTGAAGTCTAGCTGGTTTTTTATCTAGCAGCTCTTTGAGTATTCCATCACAGTTCCCTTTGCCGATTTCACTTTACCCTTTTGTGTTTTTCACTTTCTGTTGTAGATTGAGGTTTTGGTTCCATTGAAGTTCACATTAGAGGTTTACTTGGAGCCACTTCGATCGTTTTGGTATTTTTTTAATTACTGTCATCTGGCCCCTTATAGTTGGAGAAATATCTAAGAGTCCAAAAAATAGGCAATTAGAGAAAGGTCTCACTGTGTTCTCCTCCACTACACTGTGTTTAATCTCTGACCCACTCTAAAGGCATTACTTATATGGAACTGCTTCCAATTCCAGTCTGTTTAATAAAACATTCACATAAGGAGAATTTCGCTTTTTTACAACCATATCTCTATTTTAGAAACAGAAAAGCTCTCAGTATAGTGATGGAGGTCTTTAGATGTTGTACACATGAAGTTGTGTCATTCTGGACTTGATCTGCAACTTTATATACACTACATGGCCAGAAGTATGTGGACACCCATTCTAATGAGTTGATTCGGTCATTTCAGCCATGCCCATTGCTGACAGGTGTATAAAATCGACCACACAGCCATGCAATCTCCATAGACAAACATTGGTAGTAGAATGGCCCATACTGAAGAGCTCAGTAACTTTCAACGTGACAACATCATATGATACCACCTTTCCAACAAGTCAGTTTGTAAAATTTCTGCCCTGCTAGAACTGCCCCGGTCAACTGTAAGTGCTGTTATTGTGAAGTGGTGACGTCTACTAGCAACAACGGCTCAGCTGCGAAGTGGTAGGCCACACAAGTTTACAGAACGGGACCGCCGAGTGCTGAAGTGCGTAGCGCGTAAAAATTGTCTGTTCTCGGTTTCAACACTCACTACCGAGTTCCAAACTGTCTCTGAAACCAACGTCAGCACAATAATTGTTTGTGGGAAGCTAAATGAAATGGGTTTCCATGGACGAGCAGCCGCACACAAGCCTAACATCACCATGCGCAATGCCAAGCGTCGGCTGGAGTGGTGTAAAGGTCCCCGCCATTGGACTTGGAAAAGCGAAATGTGTTTTCAGGAGTGATGAATCACGCTTCACCATCTGGCTGATGGACAAATCTGGGTTTTGCTGATGCCAGGAGAACGCAACCTGACCCAATGTATAGTGCCAACTGTAAAGTTTGGTGGATGAGGAATAATAGTCTGGGGCTGTTTTTCATTGTTCGGGCTAAGCCAAACAATGAAAAGTTCCAACGAAGGGAAATCCGCTACAGCATAACAAAGACATTCTAGACGATTCTGTGCTTCCAACTTTGTGGCAACAGTTTGGGGAACGCCCTTTCCTGTTTCTGCATGACAATACCCCATGCACAAAGCAAGGTCCATACAGAAATGGTTTGTCAAGATTGGTGTGGAAGAACTTGAATGGCCTGCACAGAGCCCTGACCTCAACCCCATCGAACACGTTTGGGATGAATTGGAACGCCGACTGCAAGCCAGGCCTAATCGCCCAACATCAGTGCACGAACTCACTAATGCTCTTGTGGCTGAATGGAAGCAAGTCCCCGCAGGAATGTTCCAACATCTAAGATGGGGAGAAGTCTGTCCATAATAAAGCACTGCTCTGTCTTTTTAACAACATTATCATCAAGGCAGGTCCTACAGGCTCTAGTTTTGTAGCACATGGACTACTGTTCAGTCGTGTGGTCAGGTGCCAGAAAGAGGGACCTCGGAAAATTACAAATGGCTCAGAACAGGGCAGCACGGCTAGCCCTTAAGTGTACACAGAGTGCTAACATTAATAATATTCATGTAAATCTCTCATGGCTTAAAGTAGAGGAGAGATTGACTTCGCCATTATATGTTTTTGTTGACATGTTGACATGTGTTGACATGCTGATTGCACAGAGGTGTCTGTTTAAAGTACTAGCACACAGCTCGGACACCCATGCATACTCCACAAGACATGCCATCAAAGGTCTCTTCAAAATCCCCAAGTCAAGAACAGACCATAGGAGGCGCACAGTACTACATTGAGCCATGGCTACATGCAATTCTGTTCCACATCAGGTAGCTGATGCAAGCAGTAGAATCAGATTTAAAAAACAGATAAAAATACACCTTACGGAATAGTGGAGACTGTGAAGAGACACAAAGGCACAGACACATATGACGAGACGCACTCTACACACACGTGCACATGGATCTTGTGTTGTAAATATGTGGTGATGGAGTGGTGGCCTTGGCAGCAGCTAATCGGGATACATAATAAATACAAATACAAATCTAGTGGGAAGCTTTCCCAGAAGGCTGTTATAGGAGCAAAGGCGGGCCCAACTCCATATTCAAATCTACGATACATTGATTCTCCCTCACTTAACATACTGCTTGACTAGTTGGGCCCAAGTTTTCTGTACAACAGGCTGTCAAAGTGAAAGCCCAATAGCCACCATCGCTGTTACAATCTCAGAAGGCATGAGCTCCTGAGTTGGGAAAATCTTGTGCAACACACCAACACATGTCTTATATTCAAGATCATCAATGGCATGGCTCCCCCTCCACTTAGTACCTTTGTTAAACAGAAAACCCAAACCCATAGCAGCAGATCCACAAGGTCTGCCACGAGAGGCAACTTTAGTCAATCTGCTTTCTCTGTGAGAGCTTCCCATGTCTGGAACACGCTGCTATCAGACACACACAACTGCACCACCTATCACACCTTCACAAACAACATAAAGACATGGTTAAAGGCCAATCAGGCTTGTGAACATAATCCCTAGGTGTGTTTTGCCACTTTCCATGTTATCTGTTGTCTGTAGCTTGTGAGGTGTGGAAAAACTTTGTTACTTTTATGTATTTTGTTTTGTTGCTTTTTGTGCTATTGCTCTGTTTGCATGCTACGTGTTGCTTGTCCTATGTTGCTCTGCATGTGCTCACTGCTCTTATTTTGTCTGTATTGTTATTGTACTTGTTTTTAATAACCTGCCCAGGGACTGAGGTTGAAAATTTGCCGGCTGGCTAAAACCGGCACTTTTACTGAAACGTTGATTAATGTGCACTGTCCCTGTAAAAATAAACTCAAGCTCAATTAATGCCCATCATTTTGGAATGAGATGTTCGACGAGCAGTTCTCCACATACTTTTGGTCATGTCGTGTACCATTTTGTGTGGCTCGGGCTGTTTCCCCTATGCAGCTATTCCATTCTCCATTCTCTGTAACCTACTGCTAGAATGGATGGAGAGGTATCGCTCGAGTTACAACAAAATGGAATACAACATTGCGGATAAAGTTCGGATTGGCACAATTATATGTGTACAACATCTAAATACCTGCATTACTATAGTGAGAGGGTTTCCGTTTCCTAAAGGACGTAGTTGGGTGTTTTTGGAGCATTTGTTCAGGCTTTTTCAGAGCCAACGTACTGCACAATGAGGATTAGTTACTTTTTTGCGATTTCACTTGTTTTTGCGAAACTTACCCCAACCAGCGATTCACTCCTCTGGTTGGGGTAAGTTCCTCAAAAACAAGTGAAATTGCAAATAATATCTGTCTGGACCCTTCTATAACATTTACATCAAAAATTGAGATTTGGTTGTAAAAAAGCTAACTTCTCCTTTTACACACATACACACACATGTACAGTATACAGTACATTTCTGAGCCCTGACCAGAGTGTTATTATCACGTTCAGATACTGAATGTGGTTTTGCAACACTGGGGGGAAACTGAACGCTTCTGTACTTAAATCCAGGGGCGCAACTTTGGTTTTAAAAGTGGGGGGACACATTTTTATTTTTTTATACAGTTGGATAAACACTCCAAACAGCCTACCCTAACGCTCGGAGGTGTCTGCATTTTGCTAAAGCCACTGTTGCCCTGTTTTGTATCACATTCCAATGATAACTAGTTGTTTTGTCACAACTGGGGGTGACAAAAATGCAATTTCAGAATGTAGAGGGGACATGAGCCCTCGTCACCAGTGAAAGTTGAGCCCCTGCTTACATCACATTAACACCCATCACATTTTCAGGCTCTATGCAATGTATGTATTTTAAAGGCCCAGTGCCGTCAAAAATGTTTGTTTTTTTTCCTTTTTTCCTTATTTTTTTGTACAATAGCTGATGAAACTAACACTGTAAAGTATGAACAAATTTGATCACTGTTATTTCCTGATATTTTCTGGTTGAAAATACAATTTACACAGGACCTTCTAATTAGCAGGTTTTACATCGGTGGAATTTTGGCTTGCCTGGTGACATCACCAGGCGATGTAAGTTAATAGACCAATAACAAAGAGGGTTTCAAACCTCTCTGCCAATAACAGCTAGTTTTCAGGTTACATATCCCTCCCATTAGGCCCCTACAATTAGGCCCCTCACTCAGACCACTCCCAGACAGTCTTAGCAACATTCTTGCTTGAGGATGTGTTTTTTTGGCTTCAAAAATGTTTCATTTTGGGAGGGGGGGCACAGACAGCTTGACCTGAGCTTTTACGTAGCTGAGGGGTATAGCTCAGCCTGCCATCATATTGGGTATTATTTAGGGGGGAAATACACTTTCTAAAATATGACTATGCCCTATTGTTCTTACATTATTACATATTACAATGTCACTTGAACAGGAAATTACCACCGAACTACTGTTTCTAACTGCAGTCAATATCAAGTGGAGTTTCATTGTTCTCCCAATCTAGACAACAAGATAAATGTCTTCATTCCAATACAGAACCAATAATATGTAGGACATCTCTCTTTCAATGGTTTGTCACTGGGGACTGTGCCAGGGTTTCTCATTAATGAGTTACATTATTTTCTCCTTTCTTCAATCATATTACATCTAATGTGGGCAACAAAACAACAGGCCAGGATCCATACTTGATATAGAGGGATGGGGAGAGAGGAGGAGCTGCAGAATGAAAAGCAGAATGTGCCAGAAGAAGTGCTGACTGTCTGTACCTGGGCATTAGACAAGACGTCCGGGACCAGACTGAGCACTGCAGCAGCTCATCTCAGCACAACTAAACAAATGATCAACAAGAGATATTCATCTCAGTCAGCAACCACAAAATCACTGCTTTTCACTACATACTCAATATCTCATACACAGACGATAAATGTGAAGTAAATATTCAACATTTACAATATGGGAATCATTCTGGCCCCTGAAGGGCATGAGAGGTTTCTATATTGTATAGGAGGGAAATGGTTAGGAAATGGAGAAAATGAAGTTGTACCGCTTCAACAAAATGCTTATAGAGAACAGCAAAAGGAAGATTGATAGAGGGAGTTGCTCTGCCACTGTGTTAGACCCCAGTTGCCCCTTTCAAATAATAATTTACGACACCAAAAATATAAAAATGTTCAACCAATGTTGCCACTGTGCAGTATTTTGTTGAATGAACATTGTAGGCTAACACTCGATACATTTTGGAGCCAGACCAGTACTGCAGGATGGGGCCTTCATGTGTTTTCTTAAGAGTGTTATAGCAGGTTAGCATGACGAACTGGACTCCCGTCCTGTCACTGTGGAGTGCAGTGCACTCTGATCGACACTGTTCGTGGCTTTAACTACAGCCCTATGCCCTGACCAATTATAGGCACCAGCGTGCCCACGAGTGGGATGTTAGGATGTATTGGTGGTACACTATAATTTCCTGTAGTGAATAATGCATCTATTGCATAAAACATTTTGGATTAAATAGTAATGTTCACCTGTGAAATTCAACGGCCAAGCCCTACCTAAGTTTCACATACGATTAAGACATTAAGTTTTGAATTCTAACATGTTCCATGGCAAGTGAATTGACCTATTTCCAATACATTTGAAATGCATGTAGGGACACAAAAAATCCACTCCAATCTAGCTGTTGAGGTGGTTGTGAATGCATTTTTAACGTGTTCAATTGCGTAAGTGTACAATCCATCAAATAAGATTCCCAAATCTGAAAATGAGTCAAAATTTGCTTGATGCATGGCTGCAGTCTGGTTGTGAAAACTGATCCAATTCCAGAATACAAGTGGCAGTTCACCTGCTGGAGAAGCTAATGCATCATCCTTAATCATGATTATACCTCTCCTATGCAACATGAGAGCAGAATCCAACCGTCTAAGTCTAATGGTCTACAGCTGATTGAACAGGAAGCCACCACATTCAAGCAGACACGGTACACGTCTGTGTGGCCAGTCATATCCGAGGGGAGCAGACACAGTGGTTTTAACTCCCAATCACACGCAGACATTAATAACCGCCAACCCGGTATCAAAAATGACTTATGGGGTTGTGGAAAAAACATAATTCCCTGAACAGTGTGTGTACAACATAATCAATTTCAGGAGCGCAACAAACCCAAGCAACTTCATTATATCATTAATAAATTAACATTAGACTGGTGGTAATGCACACAATTTGTCTTTCTGAGTGCCGCTAATGGCACGAAACATGCCGCGTGAACCCGACAGAAAACTTCAGTTATTCCGGCACCTTCTATTCAAAACTGAAATACAATCAGTGTTGTAAACCTGAGCTGCGACAGTGCCTAGGCTCAATGGTGCTGAAACAACACCAGTTTAATATAATATCAATCAATCACAAGGGGCTGGTACTCACTGAGTAAAACTACTGAGGGAGAGAGAGAGTCAGAGAGTCAGAGAGAGAAAATTAGAGAGAAAAAATAATTGAAGTCCTGCCTTTTTATTTCGGAGATAAATTAGTGGTGAAATGCATAGGCTTGGTATTGGTTTTGGTTCCAGCAAATGTCAACAGATGTATCTGCTCGTTCCAGACTGTATGGCATAAAAGCAATCACTCTGCCTCCCATCTGAAAGTGCTAAGATCATCATTTGTATTGCTGGGATACAGATGTATTCCAGATGCCCTTGCTAATATGGTCTAATATAGTAGTTTCACCATGCCCATTTATATCCGTTCAGAAGATCGCAGGGTCACGGGCAGTTGGCTGGTGGAGGCTGGCGAAGTGGTGAGTAATCTGGGGTTTGAGTACCAGAACCCTAGCCCTGGCTGGAGCAGCGAGCGCTCAGCCCTGCACACTCAGATTAATCATTTCTCTAAGTCCCCAGTGTTTCTCAGACACACAACTCAGGACAACATGAGAGAGAGAGAGGGGAGAGAGCAAGACAGAGTACATTTAAACACAGGAACAGAGACAAAGAGATGGGGAATGGGAGGGAGGTGAGCAGGAAACTATGAGAGAAGCAGACAGTGGAGAGTGATAGAGAAAGACAGAAAGCGAGAAAGAGAGAGACCACCAGCACAACCACTCCCCAGTTCAGTGGCTCAGGAAATGTTTCCTCTGCCCAGGCATCGTAAATAGGATTTATGTAATTTAATTAAGCAGTTGTACAATCACCCTTATTTATGGCTGCTGGGCGGGCCACTCCATGCGGGGCTGTGGAGATCCGGGAAGGCCTGGTCCAGTCAACTGAAGGGGTCGTAATTTCTGTCCTTTTTTTCTCTCATTGTTCTCCAGATGTGAGAACATGGTGCCTGTGTACATACACGCTGTGTTTGGAAGTGTTTGGTACATTAGACCCGGCATTGATTCTCCAATGGGATTGTCTTGCTTTTATTTGATTACATAGGTCAAAACGCTTGAGAGGCGAGCATTGGCATGATAATTAGAAAATATATCAATAAAGAAGAGGTTATATAATGTGTCAGCACAGATGGGATAGTTCATGTTGGTTTGGGATGAATGAATGTTGTTGATAAACACCTTTTTGCGACATTGTATCAAGATTGTGAATTAAGAATGCTTGCCTTCTCAACAACAACTTGTCGGTGGCTCCTTTTGTACGAGCAGTAGAGGAAATGTGTGTCTGTTCAACTTGTATAACAGATATATATAATGAAGGGATGTGGGAGACATTACGTATGGGTCTTTTCATAATGGTTTGTGGACACAAACTGATGCTATTTGCAGGGACAAGTGTTTCCCTTCCCTTTGTTATAGTGACCTCTGTTGGACAAACTATGTTCTGCATTATGAGGTGGAATAAAAGTAGAAATTAAGTACAGTACATTCGTAATTATATACCTTCTGGCTATAACATAAACATGATATATATATAGTTTAAATTAATGATACGCCTCTTGTTGGACATTGTTACTAATATGTGTGTGTTTGTGTGTGTGAACTTATGTGTTTGGTTTAATCAGTGGCCCTTTGTTTAATAGCTATTCTATACTCTGAATGACCAACACAGCATATGTCAATATGTGTTTTTTACAGACCAGAAGCAGTGTGGCGCACACACTGTCACCATTATGACTGTTGTCACACTGGAGGACATGTCTCCCATCAATGGTGTCTTTGTGACAGTGGCACACTCAGAAACAACGGTGTACTGTTGCCATTGGAGGCTTCGGGTCAGCATTTTATTACTCCCTGGTCACTGCAAATGGGGGGTTCTATAGAAACTCTATACAAACACAAGGAAGGACTGAAATAAATAATGAAACCTCAGCCCTTTTAATTTGTTTAAGGTAAGCCCCTCATATGGAGCAGAATACTTTGGTTCTTGTGAAGTGACATATTTGTTCTTTAAAATCATACAGTGAAGTCCAAATATCACAGTGAAATTTTATTTTATAATACTATATATTTGTACTATACATTCGGAGGGTACCCCTTTCACAAGTCTCCATCCAGGAGAGGGTGCTTTAAACACACTTTTCCTCCATATCAGAGATGCCTTGGTTAGTAGCCTACATATCATAGAAACTCAGCACATTATAACAGAGATTGTGTTGTTGTAAGAGACATAAGGAAAGACAATAGACTTCATATAATATACAGTATATCTTGCAATTTTCATTAGTATTTGCAGCTATAACATTAGTGTGAACTATGGAACCGGAGAGAATGGTAATAAGTTTTACGGTCTCCTAACCAATTGTGCTATTGTGTGTTTTTTTTGCATTATTTGTAACTTATTTTGTACGTAATGTTTCTGCCACCGTTTCTTATGACTGAAAAAAGCTTCTAGATATCAGGACAGCGATTACCCGCCTCGTATTGAAGGAAGATTTTTTCTTTAATGAGTCGGACGAGAGTGATTTACTCCAGACACCCGACAAGGCCCTCATCCCCGTCATTTGCAAGAGAAGTAGATATCGTGGACAAAGGTCGGGGTGCCTTGTAAGGATCATGCGGCGAGTGGGTAATTTGCCTCACCATCGGTCCTATTAGCCAATGTACAATCATTGGATAATAAAATAAACAAACTACAAGCACGTATATATCCTATCAACGGGACATTAAAAACTGTAATATCTTATGTTTCACTGAGTCGTGGCTGAACGACGACATGAATAACATACAGCTGGCGGGTTATGCACTGAATCGGCAGGAGAGAACAGTAGCCTCTGGTAAGAGAAGGGATGCAGGTCTATGTATATTTGTAAACAACAGCTGGTGCACGATATCTAAGGAAGAATCAAGGTTTTGCTCGCCTGAAGTAGACTATATCATGATAAACTGTAGAACACACTTTTTACCAAGTTTTCATCTATATTCTTCGTAGCTGTCTATTTACCACCCCAAACCGATGCTGGCACTAAGAATGCACTCAATGAGCTGTATACAGCCATAAGCAAACAGGAAAACACTCATCCAGCAGCCGGGGACTTTAATGCAGGGAAACTTAAATCCGTTTTACCTAATTTATACCATTTTAAATGTGCAACCAGAGGGGAAAAAAACTCGAGACCACCTTTACTCCACACACAGAGATGCATACAAAGCTCTCCCTCGCCTTCCATTTAGCAAATCTGACCATAATTCTATCCTTCTGATTCCTGCATACGAACAAAAAAGTAAAGCAGGAAGCACCAGTGACTAGGTCAATAAAAAAGTGGTCCGATGAAGCAGATGCTAAACTACAGGACTGTTTTGCTAGCACAGACTGGAATATGTTCTTCCGATGGCATTGAGGAGTACACCACATCAGTCACTGGATTCATCAATGAGTGCATTGATGATGTCGTCACCACAGTGACTGTATGTACATACAGTTGAAGTCGGTAGTTTACATACACCTTAGTCAAATACATTTAAACTCAGTTTTTCACAATTCCTGAAATTTAATCCCAGTAAAAATTCCCTGTCTTAGGTCAGTTAGGATCACCACTTTACTTTAAGAATGTGGAATGTCAGAATAATAGTAGAGAGAATGATTTATTTCAGCTTTTATTTCTTTCATCACATTCCCAGTGGGTCATAAGTTAACATACACTCAATTACTAATTGGTAGCATTGCCTTTAAATTGTTTAACTTGGGTCAAACATTTTGGGTGGCCTTCCACAAGCTTCCCACAATAAGTTGGGTGAATTTTGGCCCATTACTCCTAACAGAGCTGGTGTAACTGAGTCAAGTTTGTAGGCCTCCTTGCTCGCACACACTTTCTCAGTTCTGCCCACAAATTTTCTATAGGATTGAGGTCAGGGCTTTGTGATGGCCACTCCAATACCTTGACTTTGTTGTCCTTAAGCCATTTGCCACAACTTTGGAAGTATGCTTGGGCTCATTGTTCATTTGGAAGACCCATTTGCGACCAAGCTTTAACTTCCTGACTGATGTCTTGAGATGTTGCTTCAATATATCCACATAATTTTCCTGCCTCATGATGCCATCTATTTTGTGAAGTGCACGAGTCCCTCCTACAGCAAAGCACCCCTACAACATGATGCTTCCACCCACGTGCTTCACGGTTGGGATGGTGTTCTTCGGCTTGCAAGCCTTCCCCGTTTTCCTCCAAACATAACGATGGTCACTAAGGCCAAACAGTTCTATTTTTGTTTCATCAGACCAGAGGACATTTCAGATTATGTCTATATAGGACTCGTTTTACTGTGGATATAGATACTTTTGTACCTTAGCCTATCAGAAGCTTCTAAAGCCATGCCATTATTTTCTGGAAATTTCCAAGCTGTATAAAGGCACAGTCTTAACTTAATGTATGTACACTTCTGACCCAATGGAATTGTGATACAGTGAATTATAAGTGAAATAATCTGTCTGTAAACAATTGTTGGAAAAATTACTTGTGTCATGCACAAAGTAGATGTCCTAACCGACTTGCCAAAACTATAGCTTGTTAACAATAAATGTGTGGAGTGGTTGAAAAAACAGTTTTAATGACTCCAACCTAAGTGTATGTAATCCTCCGACTTCAACTGTACCCCAACCAGAAGCCATGGATTACAGGCAACATCCGCACTGAGCTAAAGGGTAGAGCTGCCACTATCAAGGAGTGGTACTCTAACCCGGAAATTTATAAGAAATCCCGCTATGCCCTCCAACGAACCATCAAACAGGCAAAGAGTCAATACAGGACTACAGTGCCTTGCAAAAGTATTCATCCCCTTGGCGTTTTTCCTATTTTGTTGCATTACAACCTGCAATTTAAATAGATTTTTATTTTGAATTCATGTAATGGACGTACACAAAATAGTCCAAATTGGTGAAGTGAAAAAAAAAAAAAAGGACTTATTTCAAAAAATGAAAAACTACGGAAAAGTGGTGCATGCATATGTATTCACCCCCTTTACTATGAAGCCCCTAAATAAGATATGGTGCAACAAATTACCTTCAGAAGTTACAGAATTTGTTTTTAAAAAGTCCACCTGTGTTCAATCTAAGTGTAACATGATCTGTCACATGATCTCAGTATATATACACCTGTTCTGAAAGGCCCCAGAGTCTGCAACGCCACTTAGCAAGGGGCACCATGAAGACCAAGGAGCTCTCCAAACAGGTCAGGGACAAAGTTCTGGAGAAGAACAGATCAGGGTTGGGTTATAAAATTATATCTTTAACTTTGAACATCCCACGGAGCACCATTAAATTCATTATTAAAAAATGTTAAGAATATGGCACCACAACAAACCTGCCAAGAGAGGGCTACCCACCAAAACTCACGGACCAGACCAAAGATAACCCTGAAGGAGCTGCAAAGCTCCACAGTGGAGATTGGAGTATCTGTACATAGGACCACTTTAAGCTGTACAATCCACAGAGCTGGGCATTACGGAAGAGTGGCCAGAAAAAAGCCATTGTTTAAAGAAAAAAATAAGCAAACACATTTGCTGTTTACCAAAAGATATGCGGTAGACTCCCCAAACATATGGAAGAACGTACTCTGGTCATATAAGACTAAAATTTAGCTTTTTGGCCATCAAGGAAAATGCTATGTCTGGAACAAACCCAACACCTCCCATCACCCCGAGAACACCATCCCCACGGTGAATCATGGTGGTGGCAGCATCATGCTGTGGTATATTTTTCATTGGCAGGGACTGGGAAACTGGACAGAATTGACGGAATGATGGAACGCGCTAAATACAGGGAAATTCTTGAGGGGAAACCTGTTTCAGTCTTCCAGAGATTTGAGACTGGGACGGATGTTTACCTTCCAGCAGGACAATGACCCTAAGCATACTGCTAAAGCAACACTCAAGTGGTTTAAGGGGAAACATTTAAATGTCTTGGAATGGCCTAGTCAAAGCCCAGACCTCAATCCAATTGAGGGTCTGTGGTATGACTTAAAGATTGCTGTACACCAGTGGAACCCATCCAACTTGAAGGAGCTGAGCAGTTTTGCCTTGAAGAATGGGAAAAAATCCCAGTGGCTAGATGTGCCAAGCTTAGAGAGACATACCCCAAGAGAATTGCAGCTCTAATTGCTGCAAATGGTGGCTCGACAAAGTACTGACTTTGGGGGATGAATAGTTACGCACACTCAAGTTTTCTGTTTTTTTGTATTATTTCTTGTTTGTTTCACACCCAAAAAATATTTGGCATCTTCAAAGTGGTAGGCATGCTGTGTAAAACAATTGATACAAACCTCCTAAAAAATATTTTAATTCCAGGTTGTAAGGCAATCAAATAGGAAAAAATGCCAAGGGGGTGAATACTATCGCAAGCCACTGAAACTCGGGTCAGAATTCCCCCCTATGTCAATAGTGTGTGTGTGAGCTTGACATAGGGAATATGGTGTGTGTGGCCTGTCTTCTGTGTACAAGGCTGATAAGCGTGTGAGGCTGAGTGTAGGTGACAGATGCCCATCTGTGATCGAGTCGACAAGGAGGTGCCCTCAGAGGGGACGGCTGCATGGACCTTCTGCTCCAAATACGCCGGGCACAATGTGTGTGTGGGTGTGATTGTGTTCTATCTCCAGAAGCCAGTCTGTTGGGCTCTGTGCCTGTAGTGTCCCGTGACTGTTTAATCCAGGACCTCTGGTCCGAAACAATGTCATTTTGACTTCTTCCGTTCTTTCTCTTTCTTTCTTTCGATTTTCTCTCCAGACATCCCCATGGCCAAGGGTATCCAACACCCTCTTTCTAACGGGCCATAATGAATATAAGAATTCTGCATTCAGCTGTGGAGCCTGGTGGCCTGTTTAATTTCAAAGCTTAGATTCCTATCTAGTCCTATTTAGTGGGTTGAAAAATAGGCACAATGCACATAGCTTCACAAATAAGCAAACAGCAGCCTATTCTTAGGAGGACAGGGCACGGCCTGTTGCTTGCGAGGGAGAGGAAGATTCGCTCTGCTTCATTTTATTGAGATCTAATATGACCCAATATTGTACAAATCAAATTGTATTTGTATACACCTGTTCTGAAAGGCCTTCTGCAACACGGAGTCTGCAACACCACTAAGCGAGGGGCACTACCAAGCAAGCGGTACCATGAAGGAGCTCTCCAAACAGGTCAGGGACAAAGTTCTGGAGAAGTACAGATCAAGGTTGGGTTATAAAAAAAATATAAAAAACTTTGAACATCCCACAGAGCACCATTAAATCCATTATTAAAAAAGGGAAAGAATATGGCACCACAACAAACTTGCCAAGAGAGGGCTGCCCACCAAAACTCACTGAACAGGCAAGGAGAGCATTAATCAGAGGAAACAAAGAGACCAAAGATAACCCTGAAGGAGCTGCAAAGCTCCACAGCAGAGATTGGAGTATCTGTCCATGGGACCACTTTAAGCCGTACACTCCACAGAGCTGGGCTTTACGGAAGAGTGGCCAGACAAAAGCCATTGATTGAAGTAAAAAATAAGCAAACACATTTGGTGTTCACCAAAAGGCATGTGGGAGACTCCCCAAACATATGGAAGAAGGTACTCTGGTCAGATGAGACTATAATTTAGCTTTTTGGCCATAAAGGTAAACGCTATGTCTGGCGCAAATCCAACACCTCTCATCACCCCTAGAACACCATCCCCACAGTGAAGAAAAATCCCAGTGGCTAGACGTGCCAAGCTTATAGAGACATACCCCAAGAGATTTGCAGCTGTAATTGCTGCAAAGGTGGCTCTACAATGTATTGACTTTAGGGGTGTTAATAGTTATAGTACACTCAAGTTCTGTTTTTTTGTCTTATTTCTTGTTTCACAATAAAAATTATTTTGCATCTTCAAAGTGGTAGGCATGTTGTTTAAACCAAATGATACAAACCCACAAAGAAATCCATTTTAATTCCAGGTTGTAAGGCAAAAAAATAGGAAGAATGCCAAGGGGGGTGAATACTTTCGCAAGCCACTGTAGCTACTAGCAGCAGACCCTACGTTGTGGATCATCAGCCACAGTTAGCCACAGCTACTCTTCATACTGTAATGTTAACATTAGTCAGGCTTCACTGACTAGTGTTGCTGTTTTAGGTGGAGCTATTCTTTGCTACTTTTCAAACGAATACTACATGATATTTCTCATATCATCTTGCTATATATGCCTTTTGTTGTAATATTTCACATAACATCTTGCAAGATATGCCTTTTGTTTTGTTCGTGAGGAGTAATGGTCGAGAGAAGGTAGGAGACACTATGTTTTGTTTAGTTTCGCTTAGGTTAGACTGCTCCCTATAATGGATCAGTCATCCTCTAGGCTACACTACGATTAGGGGGAGGCGGGAGAGGAAGCGTTGTGTGTCTCGGTTAGGGAGACAAGGGAATGGGGTTCAGTGTTTTACTTTTAGGATAGGTTTATGTTTGTTTGTTCCAACAGATCTTTACATATTTTCCACACACCAAAATATTAATGCGATCCTTGTGGTTACTAAACATATTTTAGATATGCCTTCATGCTATAGCTTATTCCATGCTTACATCTTTGGTTAAATTACTTCAATTGTAAAACTGAAATTTACTTAGTGGAATGCCCGAGGAGTTTGTAAACCATCCAAGCTTAAAACAGGTTATTACTAGGCTTAAATAACTTCATTCATCTATTGTGTTCCTACAAGAAACTCACTTGTTGAAGGATGAGCTACTTAAAGTATGCAGGCGATGGCAAGGGCAAGTAATAGCATTCTGTTTCCCCTCTCATTCTTGTGGTGTTATGGTTTTAATTCACAAATCTGTTCCGTTTCAAGTGGATAATAGTATAACTGATACAGCTGGTAAAACAGTATATATCTAATACCTATTATTCACACTAATGTTGGGATACTGTAAAAAAAAATATAAAAAAAAGAATCCTGTATATACTGTCCCAGGGGTACCTTGTATTCTGTTTACATTTCTGGATTCCATAGGATTTCGTCTGAGTTTTCCGCATTGCGGAAATCATGTGGCCCTACAAGCACTAATGTGAGTTACAATGAAAACACACAGACATTTGAATATATTGACATACCTTGTCAATGTATTCTGGAAGATATGGTCTGTCCAGTACTCAGGAACGTCTGAATACGTGAATACCTATACCTAAAGAAGAGGAGTTGTATTAAAATCTATGACAATGTCAGGAAAATAAAACTCGAATGACTTCAGTTTTAGATAGCTAACGTTAGCTAACGTAAACTCATGTAAACTCGTACATCGCCTTGGTCCGTACAATTGCCCTTATTTTAGCGCCCCAAAAACGTAATACTTCCAGATCAACTGTAATGTCAATACCATTGTAAAGCACAATATCTCCCCTTTTTTCCAACATTATCAATTACATGACCTAAACGCTGCCCGTTTCTGCATAATTCAAGCAGGCAATGAGCCCCGTCGGGTCTTTTTTTTAAATTGCGGGTGGGGAAGCGAAACTAATGCGTGATGGTGAGAAGGAGAGATATTGTGTGGGAAAATTGCTTTTTTTCACTCGATCTGTCCAACTTATCACCTTATCGCCTGTAAAATGTAAATAAAACACTATAAAGAGTTTATATAATGTGTCATTACATACCTATTTGAAGGTTTGTGTCGAATTTGAATCGGGTTTTTAGGGCGGTGCTAAAGTGATCTTAGAAGTAAACAGCGGCTTTGAGAATGATGATCGCATGCAATGATGACGCAAACAAATACTAGGTATCCCCCCCTTACCCCCGTCACTGTCCATTTCTTGTTTTTAAATGATGAGAGAAGTGCTACACCTGGTGGAGAGAGATTGTAAGACAGAAATAGTAGCTTTATGCGTGCTGTACGTTACGACATGACACGTCACGATGTAACGGAGGGTCCGTTTTTTCAACTTTTCTCCAATACTATAGAGCCATTACCATGTCGATCAACGCTTGAATAGAAACCTAGTTCACACCCCCGATTTTGAAGTCAACACAGTAGCTACAGTCCCATTAGTTTTCTTTGTAGCCTCGTTTGAATGTTGCGGTTGCGCACATTTGTACGGAATGGGGTGAGTTTACGTTAGCTAAAAAACAGAAACATCGCAATCCAAGCTGACTTGGAAGAGATACTTGTTATCTATCTTACTAGCTAGCCCAGTTATTTAATTTAGCTAGTTTGGCTGTTAGATATTGACTAGATAACTACTGCACAAGGTCAATGTTTGCAGTGCTGCATTGAACATGTTGTGAATACGTGAACAACAACAATGTTTCTGCAAGGACAGGTGTAGCTAGATAGCTAGGTGTAGTTAGCTAGCTAGCTACGTATTGTTCCTACCTGTCTCTTCCTGGCTAGCAGCCAAACATTACCTTGCAGGGGCAAATGTGTTCAGTTCTACTGTAATGTTTGCTGACGATGCATTTTTTGGTAAGCTAGGTAGCTAATATGTTACATAGCTATTTCGGTTAATATAAAACTTACACAAAAATGACAAATGTTAGAAACAGTGCTGAGGCGAGTAAATGCACTGCTAACTTACTAGTTAGTAGCATGCCCACCACTAGCTAACTATACAGACATCACGGCCATTAACTAGCTGGCTTATCAACGTGCAAATATATAACATACTCTGGCAATATAGCTAGCTAAAGGCTTTTCGTACTTGAATAATATTATTTAACGTTTTCCACAAATATTTTGGACATTTAGTCGAAAATATGTGTAGAGAGATCCAATCTACATTCCAAGTTATAATTTGATCCTTACCTGCCGCATGGCCATTCCAGAGAAAGATCAAGACGACGTCCGTTGAAATGTTCCAAGCACAATTGACGTTCATAACTAGATCTAGCATGTCAGTCCAACATAATAATGATAATTTGAATATCATATTTTAAAGTTGTTGGTTGATACTTAGAAATATTCGTTCAAATTTAGCAGCATATTACCTAGGATTTTTATTTGCAAATGCCAGTCTTTTTCAACAAATAAATAAAGTACTATATTCAAAAATGTAAGTAAAACCAGAAACCTATTATTTTAAGTAAAAATCGTTGATTTTCTTTTGCAATATTTACTAAGCCCGTGGGTCATTTTTTACATTGTAGACACTTCCCACTCACAGAGTTGAACGAAATTACAGCATTTCATTAAGGACTTAAATCTATGTGAACCTTGGAGGACTCAGAACCCGTCTAAAAGGGAGTATTCATGTTATTTGTCGAAAAGTTTTAATCATATTCTTGTATGGACTAGTTTTTAGTTTCTTGCTCATTGACTCTCAATGTAGCAGGAAGTAGATATGAAAGTATTGTTCTGAGTGACCATTCCCCTTTGATTATTCTATAGGGATACAAAACTAGTAAAAGGATCCTCTAAATGGCATTTGCATCCCAGATGGTTACAGCACCCAGACTTCTTACATTACGTTGGAGTGCATATACTGTAGATATATTTTTTGACGTTGAACACTGACCAAACGTAAGCGAGTACCAAATGGGAATCTTGCTAAGCATATATTAGGGCGTAAATTATCAGTTTTACCAGTTTCAAATCAATTAAATCTGAAAATGAGAGCGCTGGACAACAAAATCTGAGAATTGGAGAGTGAAGATTTTTTGGATAACTCAGTAGAAGTAAACAAGGAATTACTTGCTCTTAAAGCTCAGTATGATGAACTTTCCACCTCAAAAGCTGCAAACAGCTTAATGAGCCTGAAACAGTCCTCCTATGATCATTGTGAAAACCCTGGTAAATTGCTGGCCTGGCGTTAAGAAGTTAAATTCAGACAGAGCCATTAATGCAATTCCTAATTTACAAGGACAATTACCAATGGATCCCGTAGAAATAAACCAAACCTTTGCTTCCTACTAGGCACATTTTACAACTCTGAATGTCCTGCGAGCTTAACTAATCAGACATCATTTTTGGATGGTCTTGATTTTCTCTCTATTTCAGAAGATACAAAATTGGATCTGGGAAAGGAATTGGATGGTGTTGAAATAGCTGATCAATCCGCTTGTTGTCGATACCTGAGGGTGATCTTGAGGAGGTAGGTACGACGAGGTACGACGAGAGCGGCGGACAAACATCTGGGCAGAAGGTACGCCCACCTCTTCCTCCTGCTCGGGGAAATGGAGATAGGCCCATGGCAGAGCAGGGAATAGTGTTGCGGGCGTAATCGATCCACACCAGCTGCTGTCTCCAGGAGGTGGGGTTTGACAGAGAACAGGCAGTGCAGAGTAGTCTCAAGATCCTGGTTGGCTCGCTCCAAATGGCCATTGGACTGGGGGTGGAACCCAGAGGACAGGCTGGCCGATGACCCAATGAGGGCGCAGAACGCCTTCCAGAGCTGGGACGAGAACTGAAGGCCCCGGTCGGAGACCATGTCCACCGGCAGTCCATGGATCCGGAAGACGTGCTGCATGAGCTGGGCCGTCTCCTTGGCCAAGGGTAGTTTGGGGAGAGGAATGAAATGAGTGGCCTTGGAAAACCGGTCGACCACAGTCAGGATGGCAGTGTTGCCCTGAGCTGGCAGAGACAAAAGCAGCAACATCCGGAACCATTGTGGACCATCAAAAGCGTTGCGCATGAAGGCCAGGGTCCGACGGGAGCCCGAGTGGCAGACAAGCCTGGAGGAATGGGCCCACTCCAGGACCGCAGAGCATACAGCGTCAGGCACAAACTTCCAATTATCAGGGCCCCCCCCGGGTTCGTCTGGGACCGCTGCGCCTCCCGAACTGTTTCCCTATACCCCAGTTGAGTGCCGTTACCAGGCACGAGGTGGGAAGGATGGTCTGGGGCTCCATGGTGGTACCCGTGGGGCTATAGCGGCGGGACATTGCATCCGGCTTGACATTCTTGGATCCCGGCCGGTATGAGTGGGAAGTTAAACCGTGTGAACAGCAGGGCCCATCTGGCTTTCCTGGAGTTGAGGTGCTGGGCGGTGCAGAGATACTCCAGGCTCTTGTGGTTGATCCACACAATGAATGGGTGTTCAGAACCCTCCATGTAGCGCTTCCATTCCTCCAACGCCCTCTTCACCGCGGGAAGCTCACAATTCCCCACATCATAGTCATTTTCCATGGCATTGGGAGAAGAAGGCGCAGGGATATAGATGGAGGTCCAGGGCAGAATGCTGGGACAGGACCGCCCTCACTCTGACATCAGAAGCATTGGCCTCCACCACGAATTGATGGGAAGGGTCCGGATGAACCAAGATGGGAGCTGTGGTGAAGTGATGTTTGAGGTCCCGGAACGCCCGGTCAGCAGCTGGTGACCACGTGAACGGAATCTTGGGCGAGGTGAGTGCGTACAGGGAAGCCAGGGAGCTGTAACCCCGGATAAAGTGGCGATAGAAGTTGGCAAACCCCAGGATGCTTTGCAGCTGCACTCTGGAGGTAGGCTGGGGCCAATCCACCACTGCTTTCACCTTCCCGGGATCCATT
Source organism: Salvelinus sp. IW2-2015 (assembly GCF_002910315.2). Taxonomy (NCBI): domain Eukaryota; kingdom Metazoa; phylum Chordata; class Actinopteri; order Salmoniformes; family Salmonidae; genus Salvelinus; species Salvelinus sp. IW2-2015. The sequence continues at coordinate 5,957,392 of NC_036872.1, forward strand.
TGCACACTCCCTGCGCTGATGATGAAACCCTGAAAAAGGATGGTGGAACGATGGAACTCGCACTTCTCTGCTGTTACAAACAGCTGGTTCTCCAGGAGGCGTTGGAGAACCTGTCGGACATGGAGTGCATGTTCTTGGGTGGAATGGGAGAAGATGAGGATGTCATCTAGGTAGACAAAGAGGAACCGGTTTAGCATGACGCGGAGAACATCATTGACCAGAGCCTGGAACACAGCAGGGGCATTGGTAAGGCCAAATGGCATGACCAGATACTCGAAGTGACCGCTGGCCGAGTTGAAGGCGGTCTTACACTTGTCCGATTCTCATATCCGCACCAGGTGGTAGGCGTTCCATAGATCCAGCTTGGAAACACGGTGGCCAACTTGAGCGACTCAAAGGCCGAGGAGATGAGTGGTAGCGGGTAGCGGTTCTTCATCATTATAACGTTGAGACCCCGGTAGTCAATGCACGGGCGGGAGAAGAAGAAGAAGAAGGACGGATGAATCTTGCAGCAAGGGAGTCCCCAATGTAGGTCTCCATCGCCTTGGTCTCTGGTCCCGACAGAGAGTACAGTTGTCCACGGGGAAGAGTCATGCTAGGGATAGGATCAATCCCGTAGTCATAAGGTCGGTGCGGCGGGAGCGAAGTGGCCGGATCTTGCTGAACACCTCCCGGAGGTCCTGGTACTCCGTGAGAATGGCAGAGAGGTCCGGGGCAGCTTCCGAGTCCCCAGGAAGACGTACCGGGGCAGGTTGTGCTGACTTCAGGCAATGGGCATGGCAGACCGGGCTCCAGCCCATGATGGCACCAGTAGACCAGTTAATGAGGGGATTGTGTCGCTGGAGCCAGGAGAATCCCAACACCACGGGATTCTAAGGGGACTTGATGAGCAGGAACTGGATAGCCTCGTTGTGGTTCCCTGACACACGTAGGTTGATGGGAGGGGTGTTGTTGTGGGTGACTCGGCCTATACAGCGCCCATCCAGCGCTCTAACTTCCATGGGAATGGAGAGGGGCTGAGTGGGAATGTTCAGCTCAGACGCCAGGGTAGCATCCAAAAAACTCCTGGGCTGCAAGCTCGTCCTTGACCCCCCCGAGACGTCGTGCAGGAACATATCGAACAGTGCCTCTTGATTCCAAGTACTCTCTGCTGCCAATGTGCGGAAATCAACCGCATAATCAGCTACACTACCAGAGTCCTGCCGAAGCTGGATTAGCTTCAGGTCGGCCTCTCGCCTGGAGAACGGGGCATCAAAAACCTTCCTCATTTCTCCCACGAACCCTTCCAGACTACCGAATATGGCCAGCTGTTGTTCCCACACGGCAGTAGCCCAAGTGAGAGCCCTCCCGGACATCAGCGTGATGAGGTAGGCTATTTTGGAGCGATCCGAGGGGAAGGAGGGGGGCTGAAGTTCGAAGACGAGGGCACACAGAGCTAGGAACGCCCGACAGGTGCTCGGCTCTCCATTGAAGCGTTCCGGAGGAGGTAAGCAGGGCTCCCGAGAATGTGGAGTGACCGATGAGACGGCGCTGCTAGTGGTTACCACCATGGTGGGCGGCCTCCCAGATAACCCGGGGAATTGCTCAAGCAAACTGTCCAACGCCCGGTCTTGTTGTTCAGCCAAAGTTTTGACCCCCTCCACCAGGCCACGAAGCAATTCCTTGTGCCTACCGATGGTGGCTCTTTGGGTGGAGATGGCATTACGCAGCTGGCCTGAGTCTGCTGGGTCAGTCATGGCCAGTTCATACTATCAGGAATCAAGGTAAGACCCAGATGCAGACACGACAAATTGACAATGGTTTAATATTCCATCAGGGGTCAGTAGACAGGTCAAGGCAGGCAGGGGTGTGTAAACTAGAGGTGGGGCAACGGTACCGGACGACAGGCAGGCTCAGGGTCAGGGTAGACAGAGGTCAACAATCCAGAGGTGGGGCAAAGGTACAGGTCGGCAGGCAGGGTCAGGGTCAGGGGCAGGCAGAGTGGTCAGGCAGGCTGGCTCAGTGTCAGGACAGGCAAGGGTCAAAACCAGGAGGGCTGGGAAAATAAGGAGCTGAGAACAAAAATTCTGGTTGAATTGACAAACAATACAAACTGGCAACGGACAAACAAAGAACACGGGTATAAATACTCAGGGGATAATGTGGAAGATTGGCGAAACCTGGGGGGGGGGGTGGGGGTGGAGACAATCACAAGGACAGGTGAAACAGATCAGAGTGTGACACAAGGATGTCCGGCCAGTCCAGGACTCTTTCTTTTTGCTACAGAACCCTTTGCCATTGCAGTGAGGGCCGACCCGTCAATTAGTGAAATTAAAACAGATCAGATTTTGAACATTGAGTGGTCCTGTATGTCGATGATACCCTCTTAATCCTAACAGATCTAAAGAATTCTATCTCTTCCCTCTGTCACGCCTGCTCCCGCTGTCCCTCCCTGGCACTCGAGGGCGCCAGGCTGCCCATCACAACGCGCTCCTGCCACCATCATTACGCACACCTGTTTCCCTCATCACGCGCATTAGCGATTCATTGGACTCGCCTGGACTCTATCCCCTGTGTTATCACCTCCCCTTTATCTGTCTGTTCCCCAGTTCTGTTCCCCGCTTCAGCATTAATTGTCGTTTGTCGTTGTTTTACCCGGTTCTAACTCTGTTCCATGTCTGTGCAATATTAAATGTTCACTCTCCGTACCTGCTTCTCATCTCCGGCGTCAGTTCTTACACCCTCTCCAATTGAATTAATAACTTTGATCTGTTTTCTGGGTTTAAAGTTAATAAAACCAAATATTCTATCATTTTCCTAAACAAGCAAGAGAGACTGAATCCAGTTGTACAGCATCCATTTGAATACAGAACAAGATTTCACAAATCATGGTATTAAAATCCAACCAGAAATTAGCTCCTTATTATGGTTATGAACCCATGGTAACGAGCATAACAGAATCCATCAACAGATGGACATCATTGCCTATATCTATTATTGGTAGAATAAGTATCATTAAGATTAATATTCCACCCAAATGTCTTTATCTATTTCAATCAATTCCTCTTGCTCCACCACATTTATTTTCCCCAAAGATCAGAAAGATACTCTCAAAGGTTATCTGGAGCAACAGAAAACCAAGACTTAGACTTTCTCGCCTTACAACCTCCTTTGACCACTTTAGAAATGCTCTCTGTTAACATGTGTTAAGGGAGAGGTCACATGACATCATTATATGGGAAAATGGTAGCTACTCATGAAGACAACACTGATAGTAAGAGACTTCAGTGGATACAAGATATGCAGGAAGATATTTCAGCAGAGGACTGGGGTATGATATGCTCTAGAGCTCAGACACAGACAATAAACACCCGCCTGAGATTGTTGCAATACAATTGGATAATGAGAACACATCACCCCTGTTAAGCTCCACAAATTTGACCCTAATATCCCAGACCTGTGTGTTAAATGTAACATGCATTTTGCCACCTTGTATTATTGCCTTTGGGAATGTGCTGAGATATAAAAGCTTTGGAGTTTAGTATTGCGCTATATCTCTGAGATGACCTCTACCCCAATACCACTAATCCCTAAACTTTGCATCCTACATCTTTACCCAGAGAATATCTATTTACGTAGGAGAGAGAAGAAAATGGTTGACCTCTGTCTATTACAAGCTAGTTCAATTGCTCTCCACTGGAAGTATGTCAGTTCCCCCTCACTTTGTCATTGGTTAAAATAATTAACATCAAACCTGGCTCTTGAAAAATGTACTTATATAATGAAAAGGAAAGCCCCAGAGTTTCATGATGTTTGGGATCTGTTTGGTGAAATTTTGCAAACCGGTGATATTGTAGAAGCATTGGAATTGTTAATCTGTATATTCTAAATTGTTTAGGTGAACATTGGCTATAGTCGAAGTGTAATCTGCATTATCTGCGACTGCATATTTTACTTGTTGTGCATTTGTATTTTTGGAAATGTGAGGAAATGTGATTTTCTGTCATTTTTCTGTGAATATTTGGTTGTAATGTTTTGTCTCTTTTGTCTCTTTGAGGTGTACGTGTAAAAAAAATACAAATGTATTTCTGTAATTGTTGATCAAATAAAATAAAATAAAATAGTATTTGTCACATGCGCCGAATACAACAGGTACAACCTTACAGTGAAGTGCTTACTTACAAGCCCTTATTAAGCAACAATGCAGTTTAAAAAAAAATGCCTACAAAAAAGTAAGAAAAACAATTAAGAAATAATTAAAGAGCAGCAGTAAAATAACAATATACAGGGGGTACCGGTACAGAGTCAATGTGTTAGTTCCTATTTGGAACTAATAAATAGTTGCAAATAAATAAATATATGTGTAAAAAATATGTTTTTCTTCTGCACAAAAGGGCTTTATTACAGACAGAAATACTCCTCAGTTTCATCAGCTGCCAAATGTGGAGGTCCTGGGCTGGCGTGGTTACATGTGGTCTGCTGTTGTGAGGCCAGTTGGACGTACTGCCAAATTCTCTGAAATAACGTCGGAGGCGGCTTATGGTAGAGAAATTAACATTTAATCCTCTAGCAACAGCTCTGGTGGACATTCATGCAATCAGCATGACAATTGTACACACCCTCAGAACTTGAGACATCTATGGCATTGTGTTGTGTGACAGAACTGCACATTTTAGAGTGGCTGTTTATTGTCCCCAGCACAAGGTGCACCTGTGTAATGACCATGCTGTTTATCAGCTTCTTGATATGTCACACTTGTCAGGTGGATGGATTATCTTGGCAAAGGAAAAATGCTGACTTACAGGAATGTAAACAAATGTGTGCACAACATTTGAGAGAAATAGGGTTTTTAGTGTATGGAACATTTCTGGATCATTTATTTTCCCTCGTGAAACATGGGACTTTACATGTTGCGTTTATATTTTTGTTCAGAGTCTGTCGAGGAGAAATTCTATTTAAAGGTACACCAAATTTAAAGGGATGGCTTTAGATAAATGTGCTGAAACCCCTATTGAATTAAAACTCTACAAGAAAATCTGTTGGTCAACAAGTGGGAGGGTTAGAATTTAAATATGCATAAATATATTTATACAACGTGCCCAAGGGAACCATGAAGCAATGCCCGTTATGCACCTGCATAAGGTAAGTCTGAATACCTACCGAGAAGTGCGTAGGAAAGGCATGTGTACGTGTCCCCCCACATTCAGAAATTGCATTTTTGTGTCCCCCAGTTTTATCATTGGAATGTGACACGAAACGAGGCAACGGAATGCCTTAGGACCATGCGGATGCCTCCGAGTGATCGGGTAGGCTGTTTGGAGTGTTTATCCAACTTGCTAAGAAACATGTATAATTTAAAAAATCTCCCCCCCCCCACTTCTAAAACCAAAGTTGCGCCCTGCATCCATGTACATATTACACATGTATTATTACAATCCTTTAATCAGGGAAGCTGGAAGTATTCCTAAGAGAGAGAGTAAGAAAGTAGTCTCTAATATTGCAGTGCATATTCCACCCGCAGCTAGAAAGTGCTCCTAACCCAAGTTATCAAAGGAACTTGCGATAAGAGCCGTTGGGGGAAATAATTGCAGTTTGCCGAGTAACAGAATCAAGATCTGTCTAAATTGAAATCTGTCTAAACATCATCATGTGAGGTCACCATCATTACAGTAAGTGCCAAGGAGGCCAAAAGTTCACTTGCCTGCCCCAGTCTGAGAATCATACTCTAATCAGTACACTCTTCCAAAAAAGGGTTTCAAAAGGGTTTTTCAGCTGTCCCCATAGGAGAACCCTTTTTGGTTCCAGTTAGAACCCGTTTCGGTTCCAGTTAGAACCATTTTTGGTTCCAGTTAGAACCCGTTTTGGTTCCATGTAGAACCCCCTGTGAAAAGGATTCTACATGGAACCAAAAAGGGTTCTTCAAAGGGTAATGAGAGCAACATTACTTTATTTAAACAAAATGTTAAGCTTTACAAAAACAAGAAACAATGCATACAGGTCCTTTGTTTCTTTGTTGTTGTGGTTATTATAAGTCAAGACAGTTGTGCTCATCTCAATAAGGTCATATTTATCTTAATCAAGGGGTATATTTCAATAGTTGAAATTACCAATGAGTGGCTTGAAATCGTACAGATGTGACTACTCGTGGTCACTAGTTGACTGTCACTGCTCTCTGTTAGGGTGTTTCTGAAGACAAAGGCGTATTGGAATGGATCCTATTGATGAAGACCAGAGATCCAACAATCCTCCAATTGGCCTCACAAAACCCTCTCAGAGCCTTATTCTTCAGTAAAATGACCACCATTCCCAGCACATTCAGAACATGAGGACTCCATAGAACGACGAAGGTCCCAATGATGAGGTTTACTAATCTGGTCACCCTGGGGCTCCTGAAGAAAGCTGTTTGGTCCACCCTTTTGGTGGAGTCAGATACAGGCTGTGGCCATGATGGAGAAAGGAACTACAGATAACAGGAGAGTCTGCGGGAGCAAAACAGCCATCTGCTCAGCGTCTGATGCAAAAGCATACCGGCACCGGACCCATCCATTCTCATCCTGCGTCACATCCCGCACCAACACCCCATTAGGGATAGACACGACCCCGGCTACCCCCAACAGGACATCTAGCAGCCCCCTCTCCTTTGGCACTCCCATTCTGGCCAAGCTGTGGGACTGCACTACCTAGAGGTAGCGCTGGAATGCTCAATAGTGTGACAGTCAGCAGGCTACTGTAGGCACTGCAGTAGAAAAAGTAGGTGATGAGCTCACAGAGGACTAGACCCAGGCTCCAGGTAAAGACTAGGTTGTAGATTACCAAAGGTAGGGTGAAGAGGCAAAACAGGTCACATGAAGCCAAGTTCAACATCAGCATCTGGCTCAAACTGGATAGATCCTGGTTTTGACGAAGGTTGACCATCACCGCAATGTTCCCTGGAACAACTATTAGGAAGCAGTCAAAACCACGCCAGGCTCTCCACCCCTATTTGTCTTTGAAGTATGTAGGATTCAGTGTTTTTAAATTGACCCATTGGTTCTGCTTGTGCAAATATGCAAATGCTCAATGCTAGTATTTTCAGAGAAATACACAATGTAACAATTCTTCCCCTTTTACCATGCATCTTAAAATGATTTTATACTAAATAATTGAGCAATTCAATCCATTTAAAAGATGATTTAGGAAAGAAATTCCAAACATGCTAAACGGGGTGCTCTACAGATACTGTATGTCATGCTTTTTCACAGTTATAACCAAATGCTACCTGTGGGTAGGAGGAGGGCAATGATGACAAACAATACAGAGGCTCTGAACACAATGGAATGGATATAAACCAGCATGTACTGATCTATTTATTAAAGGAACTGAAGGTCAGTTTTCTGGGTTTTGGAGTGGAGACACATTTAGACACTTCAGACTCTTTGAACATCTCTGTTTCTGAATGACAAACCAACTCCCCTTCAGAACTCTTAACCCATGACAAAACTTCACTCAATAGAGTATGGGGCTGTTTCTCTCCTAGTTGATAGCCCTCTACCATACCCATTGGACTGGGTGGACGACCGGCAGAGTTCTTCCACTGCCTCCTTGACCTCTGCCTGCTTTCTTGTTTGTTTCCTTCCAACTTGTTAAGTGTAATATACTTTGCTGCCAGAGAAATGCTTGATAGTCATCTTTCCTGCTGTGTGGAAATGTCTTCTCCACATGAGGGTTATTGACACATGTACACATAAACATAATTAGATTTTAATGAATCATACAGTAGTTGTTGAAAGTCTTCCATGGCCTTCCTAGTATCCTGTTAGCTGGAATGAGTTCAATGTTAGATTCGTATTCAGTCTGTGGTCTCATAATGGCTTGTTCTATTTTCTCACCTGCAGTGGCAGTATTTCTCACAGCGGTGTCTAACCCCTAATTGTTCTTCCAGACAATACACAACCACCACATCTCATTCACCTGTTGGTTTTATCCATGGGAGCCATTCTGTTGAGGTATAACTTTATCACAATTTAACAGAACATGTATTTTATCTCATTTTGCTGCAATAAAGAAAATATCTCTAAAACAGACTGGAGATGACCTTTTAGCTCCAACTTCTCCCAAACGTTCCTCGATCCAAACTGTGTTAAACTAAAATGATCTTACATTATTCATGCTTGTATGTACTTATACTTCCAACTTCCGGCGCCGAAAAGAGATGGCCGCCTCGCTTCGCGTTCCTTGGAAAATATGCAGTATTTTGTTTTTTTATGTGTTATTTCTTACATCGGTACCCCAGGTAATCTTAGGTTTCATTACATACAGTCGGGAGGAACTACTGAATATACGATTAACGTCAACTCATGTTGTTTCCTACCAGGAATATGACTTTCCCGAAACGGATCCAGTGTTTTGCCTTCCACCCAATACAATGGATCTGATCCCAGCCGGCGACCCTGTGCGACGCCGAAAAAGGGGCAAACGAGGCGGTCTCGTGGTCAGGCTTCGGAGACGGGCACATCGCGCTCCACTCCCTAGCATACTACTCGCCAATGTCCAGTCTCTTGACAATAAGGTTGACGAAATCCGAGCACGGGTAGCATTCCAGAGAGACATCAGGGATTGCAACGTGCTCTGCTTCACGGAAACATGGCTAATCAAGAGACGCTAACGGAGTCGGTGCAGCCAGCTGGTTTCTTCATGCATCGCGCCGACAGAAAGAAACATCTTTCCGGTAAGAAGAGGGGCGGGGGGTATGCCTTATGATTAACGAGACGTGGTGTGATCATCATAACAACACACAGGAACTCAAGTCATTCTGTTCACCTGATCTAGAACTCCTCACAATCAAATGTCGACCGCATTATCTACCAAGGGAATTCTCTTCAATCATAATCACAGCCGTATATATTCCCCCCCAAGCAGACACATCGATGGCCCTGAACGAACTTTATCTGACTCTTTGTAAACTGGAAACCACCACCCTGAGGCTGCATTCATCGTAGCTGGGGATTTTAACAAGGCTAATCTAAAAAAAACTCCCTAAATTCTATCAGCATATCGATTGTGCTACCAGGCTGGAAAAACCCTAGATCATTGTTATACTAATTTCCGCGACGCATATAAGGCCTCCCCGCCCCCTTTCGGAAAAGCTGACCACGACTCCATTTTGTTGATTCCAGCCTACAAACAGAAACTCAAACAACAAGCTCCCGCGCTCAGGTCTGTTCAACGCTGGTCCGACCAATCTGAATCCACGCTTCAAGACTGCTTCGATCACGCGGATTGGAATATGTTCCGCATTGCGTCCAACAACAATATTGACGAATATGCTGATTCGGTGAGCGAGTTCATTAGGAACAGCAACGATTAAAACATTCCCAAACCAGAAACCGTGGATTGACGGCAGCATTCGCGTGAAACTGAAAGCGCGAACCCTGCTTTTAACCAGGGCAAGGTGACCGGAAGCATGACCGAATACAAACAGTGTAGCATTTCTCTCCGCAAGGCAATCAAACAGGCTAAGTCCCAGTACAGAGACAAAATCGAGTCGCAATTCAACAGCTCAGACACAAGAGGTATGTGGCAGGGTCTACAGTCAATCACGGATTACAAAAAGAAAACCAGCCCCGTCGCGGACCAGGATGTCTTGCTCCCAGACAGGCTAAACAACTTTTTTGCCCGCTTTGAGGACAATACAGTGCCACTGACACGGCCCCCTACCAAAACCTGCGGGCTCTCCTTCACTGCAGCCGAGGTGAGTAAAACATTTAAACGTGTTAACCCTCGCAAGGCTGCAGGCCAGACGGCATTCCCAGCCGCGTCCTCAGAGCATGCGCAGACCAGCTGGCTGGTGTGTTTACGACATATTCAATCAATCCTTATCCCAGTCTGCTGTTCCCACATGCTTCAAGAGGGCCACCATTGTTCCTGTTCCCAAGAAGCTAAGGTAACTGAGCTAAACGACTACCGCCCCGTAGCACTCACTTCCGTCATCATGAAGTGCTTTGAGAGACTAGTCAAGGACCATATCACCTCCACCCTACCGGACACCCTAGACCCACTCCAATTTGCTTACCGACCCAATAGGTCCACAGACGACGCAATCGCAACCACACTGCACACTGCCCTAACCCATCTGGACAAGAGGAATACCATGTGAGAATGCTGTTAATCGATTACAGCTCAGCATTTAACACCTAGTACCCTCCAAACTCGTCATCAAGCTCGAGACCCTGGGTCTCGACCCGCCCTGTGCAACTGGGTCCTGGACTTCCTGACGGGCCGCCCCCAGGTGGTGAGGGTAGGTAACAACATCTCCACCCCGCTGATCCTCAACACTGGGCCCCACAAGGGTGCGTTCTGAGCCCTCTCCTGTACTCCCTGTTCACCCACGACTGCGTGGCCATGCACGCCTCCAACTCAATCATCAAGTTTGCGGATGACACTACAGTGGTAGGCTTGATTCCAACAACGACGAGACGGCCTACAGGGAGGAGGTGAGGGCCCTCGGAGTGTGGTGTCAGGAAAAATAACCTCACACTCAACGTCAACACAAACAAAGAGATGATTGTGGACTTCAGGAAACAGCAGAGGGAGCACCCCCTATCCACATCGACGGGTCAGTAGTGGAGAAGGTGGAAAGTTTTAAGTTCCTCGGTGTACACATCACGGACAAACTGAATTGGTCCACCCACACAGACAGCGTTGTGAAGAAGCGCAGCAGCGCCTCTTCAACCTCAGGAGGCTGAAGAAATTCGCTTGTCACCAAAAGCACTCACAAACTTCTACAGATGCACAATCGAGAGCATCCTGTCGGGCTGTATCACCGCCTGGTACGGCAACTGCTCCGCCCACAACCGTAAGGCTCTCCAGAGGGTAGTGAGGTCTGCAGAACGCATCACGGGGGCAAACTACTTGCCTCCAGGACACCTACACCACCCGATGTCACAGGAAGGCCATAAAGATCATCAAGGACAACAACCACCCGAGCCACTGCCTGTTCACCCCGCTATCATCCAGAAGGCGAGGTCAGTACAGGTGCATCAAAGCAGGACCGAGAGACTGAAAAACAGCTTCTATCTCAAGGCCATCAGACTGTTAAACAGCCACCACTAACATTTAGCGGCCGCTGCCAACATACTGACTCAACTCCAGCCACTTTAAAAATGGGAATTGATGGAAATTATGTAAAAATGTACCACTAGCCACTTTAAACAATGCCACTTAATATAATGTTTACATACCCTACATTACCCATCTCATATGTATATACTGTACTCTATATCATCTACTGCATCTTGCCATCTTTATGTAATACATGTACCACTAGCCACTTTAAACTATGTCACTTTATGTTTACATACCCTACAGTACTCATCTCATATGTATATACCGTACTCTATACCATCTACTGCATCTTGCCATGCCGTTCTGTACCACCACTCATTCATATATTTTATGTACATATTCTTTATCCCTTTACACTTGTGTGTGTGTATAAGGTAGTAGTTGTGGAATTGTTAGGTTAGATTACTTGTTGGTTATTACTGCATTGCGGAACTAGAAGCACAAGCATTTCGCTACACTCGCATTAACATCTGCTAACCATGTGTATGTGACTAATAAAATTTGATTTGATTTGATTTATACTTACTTAACTAAACAGACGGACATCTCAAATAAGCCATGATCTAAATGATGTTGTGTGAGGAAAGCAAGAGATGGTTTGTTTCTATGAATGAAAGTAATTTAACAAACCATGGCAAAATAACAATAGAAATAATAACATATGCCATTTAGCAGCCACTTTTATCCAAAGAGACTTACAGTCATGCGTGCGTACATGTTTATCATGGGAGGCCCCTGTACTTTATGATATTGATGTATAGTGTTCCCTAGAGGTTTGGATACACCCTCCCATCCTCAGAATGTACTACCGTATTTCTCAATGTCCAACAAAAATCCAATAGCAATAATACTGTACTGCACTCCCTGAGCAGCAAATCCTTGGAAGACATAACATCCTCGGATAATGAATGTGTGTGTGAGAGGTACTGTAGCCTATACCAGGCAGGAGATAAGAGTTTAGATATGATGTATGTGTCAGGGGGCTACAGGGAATGTGCGCCCCCTGGAGGCTACATGCACACACGCAGTATACACTGAGTGTACAAAACACCTTCCTAATATTGAGTTGCACAGCCCCACCCCTTTTGCCCTCAGAACCAGCTCAATTTGTCGGGGCATGGACTACAAAATGTCGAAAGCATTCCATAGTATATTCTTTATACTGTTGAGCGTGGAAAAACCCAGCAGCGATTCAGTTCTTGACACAAACCGGTGTACCTAGCACCTACTAAAAAAAACATACAAAGGCACTTAAATCTTTTGTCTTGCTCATTTACCCTCTGAATGGCACACATAAACCATCCATGTCTCAAGGCCTAAAAATCCTTCTTTAACCTGTCTCCTACACTGATTGAAGTGGATTTAACAAGTGACATCAATAAGGGATCATAGCGTTCCCCTGGATTCACCTGGTCAGTCTATGTCATGGTAAGAGCAGGTGTTCTTAATGTTTTGTACACTCAGTGTATACAGTATCTACAAGTCAACCCATAGCATAGCTCCCAGTAGCCACATATCCATTAGGCATTGGTAGCCAAATGCAGACAGATCAAACATAATAAAAATAAAAAATATCTGGGTATCATAGCTGAGCTGTAGGGGGGTTGCATGGGTTGTTGGAATACAGCTTCAATGTAAATGAAAGGTTTGCTATGCTTAGTGGATATGAATGCATGAACAAAGGGAGGTGTGTTGTACAGTGCATGACCCTCTGGAGATTTTTCAGTGCGCTGTGTTTTAGGGACCACCCGCTGTAGACGTCTGACTGGTGACATTTTTCACATGATTCTACATGTAAAATCGATGCACACTCACAAATTATATTCAGAGGTGCTAAGTACTCCCGGCCAGCAAATACTATTGGTGTGTCTGAGCTCTTAAGGTTTGGGATAGGATTAACCTTGACGGTTAAGTTGAGGTATTCATATTGAGTGGTTAAGGTAAGGGTTAAGGTTTGGGATAGGGTTAAAAGAGAAAAACAAAAATTACAAAACAAGTGCCTAGAACTGGGATTAAACCCACGATCCTCAGAACCGAAGCTCACGGTTTAAGCCCATCCTCGACCCAATTGCGAGTCTACTAGATAGTAATAGTTGCTCGCATTGCCCCTAGTGGATGGTAGGAAATTGCCACGGAAAATAAATTACTCCTCAGGTCATAATTTCACCATTTCATATATGCCTAAATACGTCGTAATGCACTAAAGTTTGACCTGTCATTTCTACAAACTTTCACACACACACACACACACACACACACACACACACACACACACACACACACACACACACACACACACACACACACACACACACACACACACACACACACACGCCATGTGGTGCAGTATGTCTTTTGACATGTGCTCAGATCTAAAGGGATTCCCATTCATTAGTACAGACACAGTCATTACTCTACACAGACACACAGAGACAGTGACAACATACAAACAGAGATTACCCACATCCGGTACTGTATATCATAAGCCCACAATCTGCCGATATAAGGGGATTTCGTCATGTCTATACATCACAGGTTAACCTTCACTCTACATATTATTGGCTAACCTGTCTATACATTACAGCATGGAAATCATTATGTGGTCTGTACAGTATATCATATGTGTGTATATCTAGTAGGCCATACACTTTTCTGTGCCCCTGCAAATTGACAAAGGAGGATTCTTTCAGTGAGGGAGGAGGACAATGACAATGATAGGGACCCTCTCCTTAGAGAGCTATTCACCCAGCCCAACCTGGATTAGTCCCCAACACAGATATCTTGATGCATAACACGTTCATCAAGACCTGTGGGACTAGTTCACAATGTACATTGTAACAAATACGTCATCCTCAGCCCAATCTTTGTCTCCTGGGCCACGCTGTTGGGATGGGGAGCAGAGGGAGGGTCACAAACGCACACACGCACAAATACACACAAGCCATGGCCCCGGTCTGATTTCTCCCTGGGTTAGTTTAGAGGGAAGAACACATTGATCTATGAATCTCATCTGTCTTGCTGTTGGATCCTACAGGCAGTCATTGATGGACTGCTCCTTCACAGCACCTCTGCCAAAGATGATGTCAATAGAATGCTTGGAGGTGATCAACGTTAAAGATCCTAGTGATGACTGGATGTGACACTAATTTCATTATATCAGTTGCAGTCCAGTACAGGATCAATGGTCAAAGTAAGCGATAGGAGAGAATACAACAATATTCATGTATTACTGTAGTATAGTTGACATTGAGACAATGACATGGCATTAATGTAGCTAATGTATGCGAGAGATAGTATTTTTGTATATGTTATATTCATTTCAGCTGCTTTGCATTTTCCAATGTTTGTGTTTATGTGTGTTAATTATACACATGACAGAGATAAAGAATGTGACACCCATGACTGTCTGTGTCTGGTGTGTGAATGAGTGCATTCATGACTGTGTGCTCACAACACGTGTCTGTTATTCTTTTCCCATATGCAAAAGTTTGTATGACCACCTCGTGTGTCAGAGATGCAGAGAGAGAGAGAGAGATAAAGACACAGAGAGAGCCCTTACAAAAAAAACACGTCAAATTTGCAGTTTCACATGCAAAATCACGTTTTAACATAAAGAATAGCTGTTTCACATGTTGAGCTTAAATTTCAAGTCAAACCATATTTTCACAAGTATTACATTTAGAGTTCACATGTTTACACCACCTTTTCACACGAGAAGAAAAACATGTTTTCACCTCACATGTGAGGTAGAAAATTCCACGTGTAAAAATTTCACCTTCACATACGAAATTGCATTTTCACATGTAAAAAACAAATCACATGTATAAATCCCATTTTCAGTTTCATATGTAAGAAAAAAATGTACTTTCACATATGGAATTGCGAGTTCCCAAGTGAAAAACAATCATATGTGAAAATCAAATTTGCAGCTTCACATGTAAGAAAAATGAACATGTGAAAATCCAACTGTCACATATATATACTGTAATTGCAAGTACACATGTTGTGCTGAAATGGTGTTATTCTCCTCACATGTGAAAAGGTGGTGTTAACATGTTGCAATAACATTGTTTCAACCTACGTAACTGCAAATTCTGTAATGCCATTCTGTAAAAAGGTAACTTAGCCTACCTGAGTAAAATAATTCAGGTGTGTTCAAAATAACTACATTATTTCTTATTTCTGAGCCATCCATCCGGAGTGTCACTGTAGCAGGCACATGCCTCTCTTCTTCCTACGTTGGTCAGGGACCATTGGAACTAGCCCAGAGAAAAGACCAGAGAAGTTAGCGCTCTGTGTCTCCTTATGTATCCCTTTTAACATGTAAAAAAATTAGCACTGTCAGATGTAATCAGCACATTTTTTTTTTAATGTTTGTGCCTATTTTTTTTCAACATTCAAATTACACTGAAAACATCCAAAATACATAATCTATACAGTTAACAACAACAATGCAATGTTTATCATGAGGTAGTCACCTGGAATGCATTTCAATTAACAGGTGTGCCTTGTTAAAAGTTAGTTTGTGGAATTTCATTCCTTCTTAATACTTTTGAGTCAATCAGTTGTGTTGTGACTAGGTAGGGGTGGTATACAGAAGATAGCGTCATTTGATACAAGACCAAGTCCATTTTATGGTAACAACAGCTCAAATAAGCTTTAAGACATGAAGGTCAGTCAATCCGGAAAATTTCAAGAACTTTGACAGTTTCTTCAAGTGCCATCGCAAAAACCATCAAGCACTATGATGAAACTGTCTCTCATGAGGACCGCCACAGGAAAGGAAGACCCAGAGTTACCTCTGCTGCAGAGGATAAGTTCATTAGAGTTAGCAGCCTCAGAAATTGAAGCCCAAATAAATGCTTCACAGAGTTCAAGTAACAGACACATCTCAACATCAACTGTTCAGAGGAGACTGCGTGAATCAGGCCTTCATGGTCAAATTGCTGCAAAGAAACCACTACTAAAGGACAACTATAATAAGAAGAGATTTGCTTGGGCCAAGAAACACGAGCAATGGACATTACCCGGTGGAAGTCTGTCCTTTGGTCTGATGAGCCCAAATGTGAGATTTCTGGTTCCAACTGCCATGTCTTTGTGAGATGCAGAGTAGGTGAACAGATGATCTCCGTGTGTGTGGTTCTCACCGTGAATCATGGAGGAGGAGGTGTGATGGTTTGGGGGTGCTTTGCTGGTGACACTGTCTGTGATGTATTTAGAATTCAAGGCACACTTAACCAGCATGGCTACCACAGCATTCTGCAGCGATACGCCATCCTATCTGGTTTGCGCTTAGAGGGACTATCATTTGTTTTTCAACAGGACAATGACCCAACACACCTCCAGGCTGTGTAAGGGCTATTTGACAAAGAAGGAGAGTGATGGAGTGCTGCATCATATGACCTGGCCTTCACAATCACCCGATCTCAACCCAATTGAGATGGTTTGGGATGAGTTGGACCGCAGAGTGATGGGAACTCCTTCAAGACAGTTGGAAAAGCATTCCGCATGAAGCTGGTTGAGAGAATGCCAAGAGTGTGCAAAGCTGTCATCAAAGCAAAGGGTGGCTACTTTGAAGAATATAAAATATAAAATATATTTTGATTTGTTTATCACTTTTTTGGTTACAACATGATTCCATGTGATATTTCATAGTTTTGATGTCTTCACTATTATTCTATATATAGTAAAAATAAAGAAAAACTATTGAATGAGTAGGTGTGTCCCAAATTTTGAGTGGTACTGTATATATATGAAACATTCTATTGGTTCTAAGTTCTAAATCTAAGTTTTGAATCCATCAATAAATTAGATATTTTTTAAATAACGTTTGACAGCTCTAGGTGACATTAAAATGTAAAAATGCACTTCAAAAGGACTTCAAAAGGAGTTTTGGCCTTACTTTGTCAAATGGTAAAGACGTTGGCTTCTCCCATGGGAGACCGGGTTCTAATCCCGGTATATATTATTTTACATGTGAAATGTAATGTGTTTTTTTTGTAAGGGAGAGTGAGATTCGCTCCTGTCCCCCTCCACAGGAGTGTGGCGCGGAGCTGGGACGGCCAGCATTGAACTTGTCTTTGGGGAATGTCAATTATTTACACTCTACCATCCTGTGGACCCGATGTGAGTTGGCAGGAGCAATAGGAAGTTCATGAATAAAACACAGGGACCTAAAAGCTGAAGGGGGGGTGGGGGTGCACTGTAAAACATTTCCTGTAAAATTGACATTAACTTGCTGTCAGCAATAGGCCAGTAAATTACTGTAATTTATTTTACAGTACAGCTACTTTAATCCATTTTACAATCATCCATTTTACGGTACTTAAATGCCCAAACCAACAATGCAGTTCAAGAAATAGAGTTAAGAAAATATTTACTGAATAAACTAAAGTAAAAATGTAATAAAAAGTAACACAATAAAATAAAATAACGAGGCTATATACAGGGGGCACTGGTACCGAGTCAATGTGCAGGGGTACAGGTTAGTTGAGGTAATTTGTACATGTAGGTAGGGGTAAAGTAACTTTGCACAGATAATAAACAACGAGTAACAGCAGTGTAAAAACAAAGGGGTGGGTGGGGAGGGGGGTCAATGTAAATAGTCTGGGTGGCCATTTGATTAACTGTTCAGCAGTCTTATGGCTTGAGGGTAGAAGCTGGTACCGCTTGCCATGCGGTAGCAGAGAGAGCAGTCTATGACTTGGGTGACTGGAATCTTTGAAAAATGTTTGGGCCTTCCTCTGCCACCGCCTAGTATAGAGGTCCTGGATGGCAGAAAGCTTGCCCCAGTGATGTACTGGGCCGTACGCACTACCCTTCGTAGCGCCTTACGGTCAGATGCCGAGCAGTTGCCATACCTTGCGGTGATGCAACCGCTAAGGATTCTCTCAATGGTGCAGCTGTATAACTTTTTGAGGATCAGGGTACCTATACAAGATCTTTTCAGTCTCCTGAGGGGAACAATGTGTTGTTGTGCCCTCTTCACAGCTGTCTTTGTGTTTTTTGGACCATGAAAGTTTGTTGGTGATGCGGACACCAAGGAACTTGAATTTCTTGACCGGCTCCACTATAGCCCCGTTGATGTTAATGGGGACCCTCCTTTTCCTGTAGTCCATGATCAGCTCCTGTGTCTTGCTCACATTGAGGGAGAGGTTCTTGTCCTGGCGCCACACTGCCAGGTCTCTGACCACCTCCCTACAGGCTGTTGTTGGTGATCAGGCCTACCACTGTTGTGTCTTCAGCAAACTTAATGATGGTGTTGGAGTCGTGCTTGGGTGAACAGGAAGTACAGGAGGGGACTAAGCAAGCACCTCTGAGGGGACCCAGTGTTGAGGATCAGCGTGGCAGATGTGTTGTTGCCTAACCTTAAAACCTGGGGGCACCCATCAGGAAGTCTAGGATCCAGTTATGGGTTAGTCCCAGGGTCCTTAGCTTAGTGATGAGCTTTGTGGGCATTATGGTGTTGAACGCTGAGCTGTAGTCAAAGAATAGCATTCTCAAATAGGTGTTCCTTTCATCCAAGTGGAAAGGGTAGTGTGGAGTGCGATTGAGATTGCATCATCTGTGGATCTGTTGGGTCGGTATGCGAATTGGAGTGGGTCTAGGGTTTCCGGGATGATGGTGTTGATGTGTGTCATGGCCGGTAGCACTTCATGGCTACTAACGTAGGTGGTAGTCATTTAGGCAGGTTACTTTCGCTTTCTTCGGGCACAAGGGCTATGGTGGTCTGCTTGAAACATGTAGGTATTACAGACTCGGTCAGGGAGAGGTTGAAAATGTCAGTGAAGACACTTGCCAGTTGGTCCGCACATGCTCTGGGTACACGTGAATGTTGACCTGTTTAAAGGTCTTGTTCACATCGTATACGGAGAGCTTGATCACACAGACGTCCGGAACAGCTGGTGCTCTCATGCATGCTTCATTGTTGCTTGCCTCGAAGCAAGCATAAAAGGCATTTGGCTCGTCTGGTAGGCTCGTGTCACTGGTCAGCTCGCGACTGGGTTTCCCTTTGATGTCCGTAATAGTTTGCAAGCCCTGCCACATCCGTTGAGCGTCAGAGCCGGTGTACTAGGATTCAATCTTAGTCCCGTATTGACTCTTTGAATGTTTGATGGTTCCTCTGAGGGCATAGCAGGATTTCTTACAAGCGTCCTGATTAGTGTCCCTCTCCTTGAAAGTGGCAGCTCTAGCCTTTAGCTTGGTACAGATGTTGCCTGTAATCCATGGCTTCTGGTTGGGATATGTATGCACAATCACTGTGGGGACGACATCATCAATGTATTTTTTGATGAAGCCGGTGACTGAGGTGGAATACTCCTCGATGCCTTTGGATGAATCCCTGAACATATTCCAGTCTGTGCTAGCAAAACAGTCCTGTAGCGTAGCATCTGCATCATCTGACCACTTCCGTATTGAGCAAGTCACTGGTAAGCAGGTACGAGCTCCAAAAATCCATCAGGGAAGTTAAAAGACAATACAGACTCAAGATTGAATTGATGTTTGACAACTCGTAACTCATATGGCAAGGACTACAGACTATCACAGACTGCAAAGGCAAATCCAGCTGTGTGGTGCCCAACGAAGCCTCCCTCCCAGACAAGCTTAACACATTCTATGCTCGCTTCGAGGCAGACAATACCTAGGCATCCAGGAAGACTCTCGCTGCTCCGGACGACCAGGTTTTTAGTTCTCCCGAGGCTGTCGCAAGGAAAACTATCAAGACTGAATACATTTTACATTTTACATTACATTTTAGTCATTTAGCAGACGCTCTTATCCAGAGCGACTTACAGTAGAGTGAATACATTTTATTACATTTTTACATACTGAGACAAGGATATCCCTACTGGCCAAGAGCAGACGCTCTTATCCAGAGCGACTTACAGTAGAGTGCATACATTTTATTACATTTTTTTAACATACTGAGACAAGGATATCCCTACCGGCCAAACCCTCCCTAACCCGGACGACGCTATGCCAATTGTGCGTCGCCCCACGGATCTCCCGGTTGCGGCCGGCTGCGACAGAGCCTGGGCGCGAACCCAGCCCAGCCTGAATACTCACAAAGCCGCTGGCCCAG
Source organism: Salvelinus sp. IW2-2015 (assembly GCF_002910315.2). Taxonomy (NCBI): domain Eukaryota; kingdom Metazoa; phylum Chordata; class Actinopteri; order Salmoniformes; family Salmonidae; genus Salvelinus; species Salvelinus sp. IW2-2015. The sequence continues at coordinate 5,977,556 of NC_036872.1, forward strand.
ATGGAATTTCTGTCCGCGTCCTCAGATTATGTGCTGACCAGTTAGAGTGCATCTTCTCTGACATCATCAACCAGTCCCCATCCCAGGCTGTAGTCATCGTCCCAGTGCCCAAGAAAACAAGACGACATGCCCAAATGACTATTACCCCGTCACACTCACCCTGGTCATCATGAAGTGCTTTGTGAGTCTGGTCATGGCTCATATAAAGGCCAGCATGTCAGGCACCCTGGACCCACTCCAATTTGCCTACCACTCCAACAGATCCACGGAAGATGCCATTTCCATCGCTATTCACATGGCTGTAACACATCTGGACAAGAGGAACACCTATGTTAGAATGCTATTCATTGACTACAGTTCAGCATTCAACAATATTGTTCCTTCCAAACTCAGAGTCCTGGATCTGGACACCACCCTTTGCAACTGGATCCTGGACATCCTGATGGACAGACCACAGGCTGTGAGGATTGGCAACTCCTGCACACTAACTCTCAACACAGGGTATCCCAGGGGTGTGTCCTCAGCCCTCTGCTGTACAGTCTTTTCAACCACAACTGCGTGGCTTTGCACAACACCAACTCCATCGTTAAGTTTGCTGATAACACCACGGTTGTAGGCCTGATAACCATCAAGGACTAGTCAGCCTATAGGGATGAGGTAAGTGAACTGGCATTGTGCAGCCAGGACAACAACTTCTCCCTCAACGTCAGCAAAACAAAGGAGTTGATTGTTGACATCAGGAAGCAGAGGGTGGAACATGCCCGATCCACATCAATGGGACTGCAATAGAAAGAGTCAGCAGTTTTAAGATATTCGGCTTCCACATCCAGAGGACTTGACATGGACCAACAACACCCCCACTCTTGTCAAGAGGGTGCAACAGCATCTCTACTTCCTAAGGTATGCCAGCTTGGGTCCTCTCCAAGTACTTCCGCTGCACCATTGAGAGCATCCTGACCAGTTGTACCATGGCCTGGTACTGGAAATTACTTTGTCCATGACCTCAAGACCCTCCAGCAGGTGGTGAGGATGGCCCAGTACATCACTGGGACTGTACTCCCACCCATCCATGACTTCTACTCTAAATGATGCCACCCCAGCCATGAGCTTTTCACTCACTTACCGTAGGACAGACAGTATCGGAACATGAAGCTTGATACCAACAGGCTCAAGGACCATTTCTATCTACAAGCCATCAGACTGCTGAACACTTGAACTGGACTGACCACTTGTTCTGATTCTCCACACCTTAGCACACATGCACTCACTTTCTCACACATCCACACACATACATTCATGCTATACACACACATCACAACTGCTGCTACCAGACTCTTATTAGGATTGCTAAAAACTGCACAATTTAAACACTTGCCCCCAATCCCCACTTCCCCAAAACACGTAAATATTGGAGTATAAATTGTACCTTCCTGTATTATACTTAAGCTAAAAAAAAGGTATTCTATTCTACTGAGCCATTTACTTTATGTAACTATTTCTTGTTGTTGTTGCTGTCAAGGCTCAGGAGAAGACCCAGATGCAGACAGTTTCGAAGTTACACAAGTTTATTACAAATACAGGGGGGCAGGCAAACAACAGGTCAAGGGCAGGTAGAGGTCAGTAGTCCAGAGGAGAGTCCGAAAGATACAGAATGGCAGGCAGGCTCAGGGTCAGGGCAGGCAGAGGTCAGTAATCCAGGGTGGTGTGAGAAGGTACAGAATGACTGGCACGCTCGGGGTCAGGGCAGGCAGAACGGAGCACGGGAAAAAATGCTGGTAGTCTTGACGAAACAAAACGAACTGGCAACAGACAAACAGAGAACACAGGTATAAATACACTGGGGATAATGAGGAAGAACAGCGACACCTGGAGGGGGGTGGAGACAAGCACAAAGACAGGTGAAACAGATCAGAGACAGTACCCCCACGCGGAGACGTCCGGGACCATGGTCGGCCACCAAAAGCGTTGCCGCACAAAGGCCAGGGTCCGACGGGAACCTGTGTGGCAGGCAAGCCTGGAGGAGTGGGCCCACTCCAGGACCAGGAAGCGGACAGCATCAGGAATAAACATCTGGTTATCTGTGCCGCTCCCCCGGTGTTCGGCTGGGAACACTGCGCCCCATGGACCTGCTTCCCTATTCCCCAGCTGAGTGCGGTCGCCAGGCATGAGGTGGGAAGGATGGTCTCAGGGTCCAAGGGTGTAGCCGCGGGGCTATAGTGGTGTGGTAGCACATCCGGCTTGATATACTTGGATCCCGGTTGGTGGGAGAGGGAGAAGTTAAACCGGGTGAAAAGCAGGGCCCACCTAGCTTGCCTGGAATTGAGATGCTTGGCGGTGCGGAGATATTCCAGGTTCTTGTGATCCGTCCACACAATGAACGGATGTTCCACCCCCTCCAACCAGTGTCTCCACTCCTCCAATGCCATCTTCACAGTGAGAAGCTCACGATTTCCCACATCGTAATTCCTCTCCGTGGCATTAAGGCGATGGGAGAAAAAGGTGCAGGGATGTAACTTGAGGTCCAGGGCAGAACGCTGGGACAGGACAGCCCCCACTCCGACATCTGAAGCATCGTCCTCCACCACGAACTGACAGGACGGGTCAAGATGAACCAATATGGGAGCTGTGGTGAAGCAGTGCTTGAGGTCCCAGAACCTCCGGTCAGCAGATGGGGACCATGTGAACAGAACCTTGGGAGAGGTGAGTGCAGACATGGGGGAAGCAAGATTGCTGTAGCCCCAGATAAAGCGGCGATAAATGTTCGCAAATCACAGGAAACGTTGCACTTGCACTCTGGACATAGGCTGGGGACAATACAACACTGCTCTCACCTTCCCGGGATCGATCTGTACATTCACTGCAGCGATGATGTAACCAAGAAAGGGGATGGTGGAGCGATGGAATTCGTATTTCTCCGCTTTCACAAAAAGCTGGTTATCCAGGAGGCGCTGGAGGACCTGTCAGATGAGGAGCACCTAATTTTAGGCTGAGTGGGAGAAAATGAGGATGTCGTCGAGGTAGACGAAGATGAAATGGTTCAACATGTCACGGAGAACGTCATTGACCAGGGCCTGGAACACTGCTGGGGCATTGGTAGGGCCAAATGGCATGACCAGATATTCGTAGTGACCACTGGCCGTGTTGAAGGCAGTCTTCCACTCATCCCCTTCCCATATCCGCACCAGGTGGTAGGGGTTCCGCAGGTCCAACTTGGAGAAAACGGTGGCCCACTGGAGTGGCTCGAAGGGTAGCGGTTCTTCACCGTGATGTCATTGAGGCCACAGTCATCGATCCCACAGTCATAGGGTCGGTGCGGAGGAAGTGAAGTGACCCGGGCCTTACTGAAAACCTCCCGGAGGTCCTGATACTCTGCGGAACTGGCGGAGAGGTCCGGGGCAACTTCCGAGCCCGCCGGAAGACTTCCCGGGGAAGGCTGCACTGACTTCAGGCAAGTGGCAGAACGGGCTACAGCCCATGATGGCACCAGCAATCCAGCCAATAAGGGGATTGTGTCGCTGGAGCCAAGAGAATCCAAATACCACAGGAACCTGAGGAGACTTAGCTTCGTTGTGGTTCCCTGACACTGGTAGGTTGATGGGAGCGGTATTGTGGGTGACCCGGCCTATAAAGCGCCCATCCAATGCTCTAACGTCCATGGGAATGGAGAGGGGCTTAGTGGGGATGCCCAGCTCGGACGCCAGTGTAGCGTCCATAAAACTCTCATTGGCCCCAGAGTCGGAGAGATTTTGACTGGTTCCCTCACAGCAGGATGGCATGGAAAGGGGTGCGAGTAAGGGGAGAGGAAAAGTTATCCGTATGATGCACCAGAGTACTCGCCCCTACTGGTGAGCCTGGTCTTTTAGTGTACAAGAGGACACGAATTGACCAGTAGTCCCGCAATACAGGCAACTCTTCGTGTGAAGCCGGTGTAGACATTCGGCTGGGGACAGCCTAGCTCTGCCTAGTTGCATCGGCTGAGGAAGAGGTGATTCGGCAGACTTCGGAGACTCTCGGGGGAACTCGGGTAGCTTCGGGAGACGTTGGGGACTTCCAGGATGCCTCGGAGGCAAGGTGGAATCGATGTAATAAAACTTGAAACTTACAATTGAAACTTGAAATTGACATAACGTATGTCTGAAAGACAAATGCTTTTTCTCTTTTTCTGTATGAATGAATTAAAACATGTTTCTGATATTTGTGCATAGTAACTTATTTTTACAGGAAGTGCTTTTCATAATGACCCCTCTCATTAGAACCCAGAGTGCTGCTGTCCATCTCCCATGGTAACTCCAGACGGGAAGAGGAACTGCCCTGACTGCCTATGCCAGGGCGATATCATCTGATAATGCCATCAACCTCAAATACGTGAACTGAGCCACATGATGCATTTTCATAGAGAAATATTTCTTGTTCTCACTCTGTGCGTTTGTGCGTGCGTGTTTTTGGGACATTTTGATCCCGTATGAGGAATCAAATTGGGTCATAATAAAATACATAGATGGGAAGCCATGCACACTACTTAACTTGGAAGGTTTGCGGATCAAAATCATACTTGTCTACCTTGAAATAGTCAAATCAGTGGCTAACTATCGATAAAACTTGTATCTCACTAGTTCAGTGGCTTATTGTTGTACTGCATTAGATGGCTATGGATTGGTATCAGATGTCACTCTATTTGTGCTTGAGTGCTCTGACTTCCCACAAGTGTCCATCTGGACAAGAGTGTTTTCAAAAAGGTTTGGTTATAAGACATGCAGCTATGCTCAAGATCAGATTAAATACACACACACACACACACACACACACACACACACACACACACACACACACACACACACACACACACACACACACACACATAATCTCCCTCAAATCTATATACTTAGCACACCCTTCTCTACTCGGACCATCATAACCCTAACACAACCAATCCTATTACAACATGAAAACATGAAAGCATTAAATGTTCATACAAACAGATAAGTGACTTTCCCCAAACCTTCCAAACCAGTGGCAAACCAGTCTGATTTAACGATCCTTCCCAATTAAAAGTTATTAACCACACTCACACATGTAATTTGCTGTGACAATGCTCTGTTTAGCATTACGACTCTCATAACGGAATGCAAATGAGTTGGTGTGATGTGTGCATGCGTGGCTGGCAGTGGGGATACATTTGATTGCCACACATTTTTCGGTTTCTGTCCTTCCACCAATGCAGCCCTTAAAAGGCATTCACATGCTATCTTAGCCTGTGTGAAACAGAAAGAGAAAAAGACGCTCTGAAAATGAGGATAAACAAGCATGAGATTCAGAAGACTGTCTGTGTAAACGGTCTGTTCTCATTGATGGTCTGAGGTGTTAATTGCAGTGTTTCTATCTGTACTGTATATAGTCTATGGTGCTTTGACAAAGAAAAAAAAGACATCAAATGTTGCCATAAACAGCCAGGCAGTCCAACAGTAACAATTTGTACACTGATTATAACCTTAAGGATCCATAATAAATGCAGTGCTTTTTTTTAAGGGAAACCAAATTCCTCAACACAATAATTGATTCTGCAGCTACATGAAAATATTGTAGTATACATTCTATGTGATTGCAGCTATAGAACAGGCCTTAATCTGAGTAGTTTGGCTTTGTCTCAAAATTCAGATACACCCACACACACACCATATCCATCTATTTCTATTGGTCTCTTTCTCTCTCCCTCTTTCTGTTTCTCTCAGTATTTGGAAATTTTCCTTTGTCGACCCACACACTGAAGCAGATGCGTGATGTGGACCTCAGCCCAGATCCTCCAATCAGTCATCCCTCTCATAGAGGTGACTGAGGGAGCCATGTGCCTCCCCCTCTACCCGGTCCCACCACCCTGCTGCCCATATGTGCCATCGAGTGGCAGCTGCAATCCTCCCGCCAACCCCCTTCCCAAAAAAAGAGAAACAGCTGTCCAGTCTGCCCAGTGAAAGTGGGTSTACTTTACAGGGAGATTCCTTCTGCTCAAACTCACTGTAGCTTACAATGTCAATGTCAGTAGGAGACAAAATGGCTGAACAAAGGTTTGCTGTGGTCATCAGAAAGATAGCTAAGCCTCCTTACATCTGAAACTAGAAAGCACCGTTTGTTGAGAGGTACAGTATTAGTGTATATGCAGTGTTGTGTATTAATCAATCATATTTATTTATAAAGCCCTTATTACATCAGCAGTTGTCACAAAGTGCTTATACAGAAACCCAGCCTTAAACACCAAAGAGCAAGCAATGCAGATGTAGAAGCACGGTGGCTAGGAAAAACTATCGACAATGGAAGGAATCTAGGAAGAAAGCAAAGAAGAGGCAGGCTCTGAGGGGTGGCCAGTCCTCTTCTGGCTGTGGCGGGTGGAGATTATAAGAGTACATGGCCATTCATTAAGGACAAATATTCATTTAAGATGCTCAAATGTTCACAGATGGACAACAGGGTGAAATAACAATCAGTGGTTATAGAGGGTGCACACCTCAGGAGTAAATGTCAGTTGGCTTGTCATAGCTGAGCATTCAGAGGTCGAGACAGCAGGTGCGGGAGAGAAAGCAAGAGAGAGAGAGAGCGAGAGAGAGAGCGAGAGAGAGAGAGCGAGAGAGTGAGAAATAGTGAGAGAGAGAATGCCGAACACAGGACACTAAATAAGACAGGAGAATTATACCAGACCTGACAGAGTGACTCTAGCACCCCGGCACATATTGCAGCATAGATACTGGTGACTGAGTCAGGGGGGGTTTGGGGGACAAAAAGTTACACCCGGACAGGGCCAACCAGGCAGGATATAAACCCAACCACTTTGCCAAAGCATAGCCCCCACACCAGTAAATGGATATCAACAGACCTCTAACTTACTACCCTGAGACAAGGATGAGTATAGCCCACGAAGATCTACCCCACTGCACGAGCCGAAGGGGTGCAAAACCGGACAGGCATGACATAATGCACCCCTTCGAGTGACGGCATGGAGAGTGCGAGCAAGCCAGTGACTCAGCCCCTGTAAAAGGGCCAGAGGCAGAGAATCCCAGTGGAGAAAGGAGAGCCGGCCAGGCAGAGACAGCAAGGGTGGTTCGTCACTCCAGTGCATTGCCATTCACCTTCACACCCCTGGGCCAGACTCCATTCAATCATAGGACCTACTGAAGAGATGAGTTGAGAACGAACCTGTGTCTCCCACATGGATCGGAAGACCATTCCATAAAAATGTAGCTGAATAGGAGAAAGCCCTGCCTCCTGCTGTTTGCTTAGAAATTCTAGGAACAATAAGGAGGCCTGTGTCTTCTGACCGTAGCGTATGTATAGGTACACTATATATACAAAAGTTTGTGGACACCCCTTCAGATTACTAGATTCAGCTACACCTGTTGCTGACAGGTTTATAAAATCGAGCACACAGGCATGTCATCTCCATAGACAAACATTGGCAGTAGAATGTCCTTATGGAAGAGCTCAGTGACTGTCAACGTGGTACAGTCATAGGATGCCACCTTTCCAACAAATCAGTTCGTCAAATTTCTGCCCTACTAGAGTTGCCCCGACCGACGAATCTAGGTTTAGCGGATGCCAGGAGAATGCTACCTGCCCCAATGCATAGTGCCAACTGTAAAGTTTGGTGGAGGAAGAGTAATGGTCTGGGGCTGTTTTTCATGTTTCGGGCTAGGCCCCTTAGTTCCAGTTAAGGGAAATCTTAATGCTACAGCATACAATGACATTCTAGACGGTCCAACTTTGTGTCAACAGTTTGGGGAAGGCCCTTTCCTGTTTCAGCGTGACAATGTCCCCGTGCACAAAGCGAGGGCCATACAGAAATGGTTTGTTGATATAGGTGTGGAAGAACTTGACTGGCCTGCACAGAGCCTGACCTTAACCCCATTGAATACCTTTGGGATGAATTGGAACGCCGACTGCGAGCCAGGCTTAATTGCCCAACATCATTGTCCAACCTCACTAATGCTCTTGTGACTGAATTGAGGCAAGTCCCCGCAGCAATGTTCCAACATCTAGTGGAAAGCTTTTCCAGAGGAGTGGAGGCTGTTATATCAGCAAAGGGGGGGACCAACTCCATTATAATGTCCATGATTTTGGAATGAGATGTTCGACGAGCAGGTGCCCACATAATTTTGGTAATTTAGTGTATGTACGGTAGTACCAAATCGGAAAGATAAGTAGGAGCAAGTCCAAGTTTTATTTGAGACGATTGTACAGCCATCGAGATTCATCCAACAGCAGACCTCTTTGTTTCTTGGGACCTAGAACAATCTTTTTTTTTTTGTCCGAGTTTAAAAGTATAATATTTGCAGCCATCCACTTCCTTATGTCTGAAACACAGGCTACAAGGGTTGGCAATTTGGGGGCTTCACCATGTTTCATCGAAATGTACAGCCGTGTGTCGTCTGCATAGCAGTGAAAGTTGACATTGTGTTTTTCCATATGACATCACCAAGAGGTAGCATGTATAATGAGAACAATAGTGGTCCTAGAACAGAACATTGAAGGACACCAAAACGTAACATTGATTTGTCAGAGGACAAGCCATCCACAAAGACAAACTAATATCTTTCTGACAGATAAGATCTAAACCAGGCAAGAACTTGTTCGCAAAGACGAATTAGGGTTTCCAATCTCTCCAAAAGAATGTGGTGATCAACGGTGTTGAAAACGGCACTACGGTCTAGGAGCATGAGAACAGACGTGGAGCTTTGGTCTAACGCCATTAAAAGGTCATTTACCACCTTCACAAGTTCGGTCTCAGTACTGTGATGGGGTCTAAAACCAGACTGTAGAGTTTCATGTACATGATTATTTTCAACAAAAAAACTAGGAAGAGATTCGATATAAGCCGATAGTTTTTCAGGTCAAGGTTGGGCTTTTTCAGGAGAGTCTTTAGTACTGCCACTTTTTGTGTGTTTGGTATACATCTGGAAGATAGGGAGACGTTAATTACATAGGAGGGCCAAGCACAGGAAGTAGCTATTTCAGTAGTTTAGTTGGAATAGGGTCCAGTAGACCACTGGAAGGTTTAGATGTCATGACTATTTTAGTGAATTTGTTGAGAGATACACAATTTTAAAAACTTTGAGCTGAGGTCCTGGCTGTTCTGTGCAGTCTCAGGACAACTGCGCACATGCACGCACACACACAGCCTCCGGTGATCCACTTATAATGCACCACGGAAGAATCCCCATCTGATTCCCCATCTCCTCAGGGGATTGTGGGAGGTGTTGATCAGCAGCCTGCGCCATACGTTCTCCGGCACATTTGTATCTGTACGACACAACTGGAGGGCAGGGCCTCTGTGAGAGATCAGCAGGAGGCTTCCACAGACCCAATTAGGACAGTGGGAAACAGGCAAGGAAAGCTGGCACACCGACACCAATACACACTTATAAAATCCTAAACTTACACGTATACAGTATATTCAACAGTATACATTTACAGGCACATACAGAGCCTTCAGAAAGTATTCCTACCCCTTGACTTCATTCACATTCTGTTGTGTTATAGCCTGAATTAAAAATGTATTAAACATATTTGTTTTCTCACCCATCTACACACAACAAAAAGTTAAAACATGTTTATAGACAGGTATGAGTAAAGCCACGATATTTACTAAAAATCAACAATAATCCAACAAGGATAAACATAAACAATACAGATCACGTACACGGAACCACTTGACAAAAACAATCACGCACAAAACAAAAGGGGAAGCCAGAGGGTTAAATAAGGAACATTGATTATGGAATGGGAACCAGGTGTGTACAATGAAGACAAAACAAAACGAAAATGAAACATGGATTGTTGGTGACTAGAAAGCCGGTGACGTCGACCACCGAACGTCGCCTGAACAAGGAGAGAATGATGCTTCGAAGTGTGTCCTTGATTGAGAGGTCTGCTGAATGAAGCCTTATCGTAATTCAGTGTTGAATATGAATGAGAACATCTCTGCACTCAGTCAGGCTCCCGCTATTCTCAAATCAGTGCCTGGTATTCACATCCGACAAACCGGTTACTGTGAAACATAGCAGAAWGGTGACTTTGCCCTCTTGCTCTCCTTCATACACCCTTTCWCCCTCTGGCTGTCTGTAAGAATACCCCCTGCTCTCTCTGTGGCTCCTCCTAACTCCTTCCAGGTTTTAACTACTGCTTTCCTCCACCAATAGGTGAGGCTGAGGGTGGAGTTCTCCACTGGAACAGGATGACGTCGACCGCCGAACGTCGCCTGAACAAGGAGAGGGACCAACTTCGGCGGAAGTCGTGACTCTTGGAAAGTTCTCAAAGTTCTGTCAAGTTGGTTTTTGATCATTGCTAGACAGCAATTTTCAAGTCTTGCAATAGATCTTCAAGCCAATTTACTGTAAGTCAAAACTGTAACTAGGCCACTCATGAGCATTCAATTTTCTTTTTGATAAGCAACTCCATTGCATATTTGGCCTCGTGTTTTAGTTTATTGTCCTGCTGAAAAGTGAATTTGTCTCCCAGTGCCTGTTGTAAAGCAGACTGAACCAGGTTTCCATCTAGGATTTTGCCTGTGCTTAGCTCTATTCCGTTTATTTTTATCAACAAAAAATCTCCCTAGGCCTTGCCGATTACAAGCATACACATTGCCTGATGCAGCAAACACCATTATTGAAAATATGAAGAGTTGTACTCAGTGATGTGTTGTGTTGGATTTGCCCCAAACACTTTGTATGCAGAACAAAGTTCATTTCTTTTCCACATTCTTTGCAGTTTTACTTTAGTATCTTATTGCAAACAGGATGCATGTTTTGGTACACGGGGCAGCAGGTAGCCTAGTGGTTAGAGCGTTGGACTAGTAACTGGAAGGTTGCCAGATCGAATCCCTGAGCTGACAATATAAAAATCTGTTGTTCTGCCCCTGAACAAGGCAGTTAACCCACTTGTCACATACACTTTATTTTTCTTTCTCACACACACACACGCCCCAGGCAAGCACTCAGTGACTAGTCACCCTGTACACACACACACTCACAGGTTTTTCTGCTGACATGTGTGAGGGACAGAGGGAACTGTTTACACCCCTGGTGAGCAAAGTGAGGCCCATCTCAGGTGAAGGTGTTAATGGAGAGAGTTAATGGAGAGAGTACAGTAGTGGGAGTGTATGCTGAGATGGCATTTCTCTATGACCCAAAAGAGGATGTTCTCTTCTTTACGTAGATGTAGACCAGGGTCATCCATTGGAAACATAAGCCATTAGGGTGTGTGTGTACCTGTGTATATGATCCCAAAAATCAGTTACGTTACCAATTAAAATGTTGTAATCACTTGTGTGTACGTGTGTGTGTAGTTGTGCGTGTGTGTGTGTGTACTTTTGGATGTGAGAGTGAGTTTGGGAACACACCTTTCTGTCCTTGCACAATCTTCTTCAGCACACTCTAAGAAACTAATTTATGGGAGTTTGTTACTGGAGGACTAGCCTACTTAAAGTTTCATAGCACTACTTCATTCTAAAATCGAAAGTGCACATAGCATACATTTTTAAGCAGGTGGTTAACATTGGACATGGCACATTTTTATAGGTCCCAGGATAGTAATGTTGAAGAACCAAGACGTTACCTCCCAAATGACCCTCAGTCATGCCAACCCTCATGTGTCACTCAGTCTCTGTTAACGTTTCATGCTAACGGGGTGAATTATTCAGAGTCCTGGTGCGAGTAGCCCCCATTCATTTGGGGAAGTAAAGGCAATTTAGGCAAGTGCACTGGTCCAGAGGCTTGGAGACAAAGTGTCAATGTCTGTACAGAGGATTCCCCTTCAGATGTTCCCCACTTACCTAGGCACTTAAAACAGACATGAGGGGGTCAGAGACATATCACAGAGTGCCTGGTGAATAAGGAAGCTATGGGGAGGAAGTTAGAACGTTGCTATTCTAGACTGAGTTTTGCCGTGCGCAAGCTGGACGAACCAAGGGATGTTTTGACTGATAGTAGCTCCCATTGAGACCATTCATGTAAAACAACAAAGAATGATGCTTCGAAGTGTGTCCTTGATTGAGAGGTCTGCTGAATGAAGCCTTATCATAATTCAGTGTTGAATATGAATGAGAACATCTCTGCACTCAGTCAGGCTCCCGCTATTCTCAAATCAGTGCCTGGTATTCACATCCGACAAACCGGTTACTGTGAAACATAGCAGAATGGTGACTTTGACCTCTTGCTCTCCTTCATACACCCTTTCACCCTCTGGCTGTCTGTAAGAATACCCCCTGCTCTCTCTGTGGCTCCTCCTAACTCCTTCCAGGTTTTAACTACTGCTTTCCTCCACCAATAGCTGAGGCTGAGGGTGGAGTTCTCCACTGGAACAGGATCCGGGCTTATGGTTTGCACAATATATTGGAATCTATGTATGAGACCAACACGTGGCTGTCGCTGTGTGAGAAGCGCGCCAGTTTCTCTCACCGAACTAGAATGAGATTGACGTTCTATGATCTCTCTCTTCTCTGATAGACATGAGCCTGCAACTCTCATCTCTCCAGTGTTGCACTTCATAATTTATTTCCTTATAGAATCTTAGCTGCGCAAAGGGTTTCGGAGGAGCTGCAGCACCCCTGATAAAAACAATTTTTTTTTTGCAAAAGTTATAGAATAAAATAAATTGTCTTCAAAGAAATACATGAAATGGCCTATAAATTAATATATATATATATATTTTTTTTAAATAGCCTAGCTGTGGATATAGCCCAATAACCAGAGATAGTCTACAGCTGGGAACGTGCAGCAAATCTGTCAGTAAACATACAGCATGCAGACAACATGCCTCTCACAATATTTCAAATACAATAGCAGGAAAACACAGGTTGGAAAGCAAATGGCTCCTCCTGAAAAGAGAAGACTCTAATCTGTCTGCTTTAGACTACCAAAATATTTGATACATTTCCAAATATTATTAAAAAGTAAAACAAGAGAGAGATATAGGCTTTTGGCAAGAGCACCACCTGGGCCATCACTTCTGCAGGCTTTAGTTTTAGAAGTGAGCTGCGCATCATTGGTTGAGTCAGTGAAACGGGAAAACATTTTTAGGACTATAATTTTCTCCTCATATTGGAACCTACAGTATGTTTCCAAACACCTAGGCCTAGGCTACTGATGGATTCAAGACAACGTTTTTTTTTTAAATCTCAGTTTGTCAGTGTCAAAGTAGTCTGTCATTATGATCATTTGTGCGGTATTAAAAAAGATTCTGCCGAAGTCTCCAGTTGTGTAAAGTTACGTAGAATTGCATGAAATGCGTTTCTAAAAGGCCACATTTTTCCCAGACCCGAGGCTACTGAAAATGTTCCCCATGTGTGCCTCTACTCTACTGCTCTATGCCACCACGCAAATGCAATGATATGCATGCAACGATTTTTTTTCTCATGCATTCCGGTACCTCAGAACTCCCCAGGTCACCCCCCCCCCCACTCACTTTTTGTTCCGGCACCTCCCGATGTACAAATTAAGCACTGGGTATTGGTCCTCTTCCACCCAGTCTGCCTTCCAGGTAAAAGCGATTAGCCACATCCTGCCAGAAATCTAATTACCTTCAGCCTGGGAGGCCCCGCGGGATACAGCTACACAGGCAGAGGGACAGGTGATGACCCTACTCCCCCAGATTACACCACCAAACCAGGCCAAACTACACTGGTCTCACCGTGCTTGCTGGAGCGTTAGCCAAAGTGCTAGCCACAATGGGCTCGGTCTTCCAATCAAGCAACATTCTGATGTGCGTGTGGATGTCTGCGCATTTATGTAACATGATTGACTGTAACAGGGTTGACTGTTTATTCTTAATTAAATCAGACATAAATCCCCTTGTGACAGGAGGACTGGAAGCGTGTTATGTGCAACAGGGAGTGGCAATTGAATGCAAGCTTCACAACAAAAAAAAAAATGAAATTGTTTAAACATTTCTAGCTTATCTATGGGTAACAGGGTTGATGTGCTATGCTCGACCAGCTCAGTTTTCCACCACAAAATAACAGAAAATGGGCAAAGAAAAGAAGAACCAGCTCACCTGCTTTTACTCAACGATTTGACTATTAGATGTTCAATGTTTCTTTTGAAAAAATTGTTTCAAAAGGAATAGTTTCACCATATTAAAAGGAGAGTAACAAGTTGACCTTTAAAGGAGGGACAGATGTAAATAAATCACTAATCACATTAAATACATAATAATCTTCAGAAATGACTTTGTCAAAGCAACAAAATTACTAGTGTTGTAATTAAGTCAGTTCAAATCTTCCTAGAAGTCAAAATGCTGAAATTTGGAACTTTAGCAAGCCTTTATTCATGTAGTCTATATTAAAGCGCCCTTCATTTAATATAACAGGCTTTTACATTTCTACTTAAAATATCCAAATGCACTCTTTTCGTGGAATGGCCCAGCCGTCTTTCGGAGGAGTGGGGGTAGAAGAAAGGGGAAGTGGATGGTAGTCACATTAGATCAACAAACGAGTGTGAGGCAGCTAGCCCAGGACACCGCGTGGAAACATAGATAGGGAGAGACAGGAGATGTCACCCAGTACACTCTCTCTCGCTCGCTCTCTCTCTCTCTCTCTCTCTCTCTCTCTCTCTCTCTCTCTCTCTCTCTCTCTCTCTCTCTCTCTCTCTTCTCTCTCTCTCTCTCTCTCTCTTTCTCTCTCTCTCTCTCTTCTCTCTCTCTCTCTCTCTGTTCCTCTCTCTTATTTATCTCTCACATCTCACTTCTCTCATCTCTCTCTCTCTCTCTCTCTCTCTCTGAAAATATGTGAAACCACTCCAGTTGTGGAATGAATAGTGATGCTGTCATCAAGAATGAGATGTTGATATCCCACCATGCCCTGGGAAAGAAAGGGAATGGAGAGAGAGGGTAGAAGGACTGAAATACATAGAGAAAGGAAAGTCTAAAGAATGCAGAGAATAAGAGATTAGAGAGAGAGGGATACAGAGGAATGGAGAGAGAGAGAGAGAGAACCCATACTTTAATGATGACAGCTTCTCCATCCTAGAGGGGAAGATCAACCATTTCCAGGCCCAGGGACACGTACTAGTCTGTGGTGACCTAAATGCCAGAACTGGACAAGAACCTGACACTCTCAGCACACAGGGGGACAAACACCTACTTGGAGGTGACAGTGACAGCATCCCCTCCCAAATATGCCCCCCTAGACACAAATATGACAAAACAGCTCTGTCGCACGCTAGGTCTGTACATAGTCAATGGTACGCTTCAAGGAGACTCCTATAGTAGGTACACCTATAACTCATCTCTTGGCAGTAGTACTGTAGAATACTTTGTCACTGACCTCAACCCAGAGTCTCCCAGAACGTTCACAGACAGCCCACTGACACCCCTATCAGATCACAGCAAAATCACAGTCTACTTGAACAGAGCAATACTCAGTCATAAGGTATCAAAGACAAAGGAACTGCATCATATTAAGAAATTCTATAGATGGAAGCAAAGTAGAGTAGAAACCTACCCAAAAAACAATTAGGCAACAAAAAATTCAAACCCTTTTAGACAGCTTCCTGGACAAAATGTTTCTCTATAGTAATGAAGGTGTAAACTTGGCAGTAGAAAACCTAATCAGTAACCTAACCTAAGCAGACAACATAAGAAAATTAACAACAATAACAAATGGTTTGAGGAAGAATGCAAAAACCTAAGAAAGAAATTGAGAAACCTATACAACCAAAAACATAGAGACCCAAAAATCCTGAGCCTACACCTTCACTATGGTGAATCACTAAAACAATACAAGGAACAGCACGTTAGAAATCAGCTCAATGTAATTGAAGAATCCAGAGAATCTAACCACTTCTGGGAAAATTGGAACACACTAAACAAATAACAACATGAAGAGTTATCTAAAATGAAATGTACGAATAAACCACTTCTCCAATCCTTTTGGCTCAACAACAAAGAACAAACAGCAAAAACATACACATGATCAAATACAAATCTTACAATCAACTATTAAAGACTACCAGATAAAACTGGATTCTCCAATTACATTGAATGAACTACAGGACAAAATACAAACCCTTCAATCCAAAAAGTCATGTGGTGTTGATGGTATCCGAAATGATTAAATATACAGACCACAGATTCCAATTGGCTATGCTTAAACTCTTTAACATCCACCTAGGCTCTGGCATCTTCCCCAATATTTGGAACCAAAGACTGATCACCGCAATCCACAAAAGCTGACCCTAATAACTACTATGTGATATGAGTCAACAGCAACCTTGGGGAAATCTTCTGCATTATCATTAACAGCAGACTCATACATCTCCTCAGTGAAGACAATCTACTGAGCAAATGTCAAATTGGCTTTATACCAAATTACCGTACGACAGACCACGTATTCCCCCTGCACACCCTAATTGACAAACAAACAAACCAAAACAAAGGCAAAGCCTTCTCATGCTTTGTTGATTTCAAAGAAGCTTTTGACTCAATTTGGCATGAGGGTCTGCTATACAAATTGATGAAAAGCGGTG
This sequence comes from Salvelinus sp. IW2-2015, assembly GCF_002910315.2. Taxonomy (NCBI): domain Eukaryota; kingdom Metazoa; phylum Chordata; class Actinopteri; order Salmoniformes; family Salmonidae; genus Salvelinus; species Salvelinus sp. IW2-2015. The sequence continues at coordinate 5,994,058 of NC_036872.1, forward strand.
TTGGGGAAAACATACACCATTATAAAATCCATGTATGCAAACAAACAAACAACTCTTAGCAAACTGTTGGAAAAAATTGCGTTTGACCAAATACAATGCTATTTCTCTGTAAACAAATTAACAACAGACTTTCAGCATGCTTATAGAGAAGGGCACTCGATATGTACTGCATTGACACAAATTACTGATGATTGATTGAAAAAAATAGATAATAAGTAGATTGTGGGAGTGGTACTGTTAGATTTCAGTGCAGCCTTTGATATTATTGACCATAACCTGTTGTTGAAAATAATTGTGTGTTATGGCTTTTCAACCTTAGCTCTGAATCCACGATATGGCTATCTATCTAATAGAACTCAAAGGGTTTTCTTTAATAGAAGCTTCTCTAATGTCAAACATGTAAAGTTTGGTGTACCGCAGGACAGCTCTCTCTACTCTTTTCTATTTTTACTAATGACCTGCCACTGGCATTAAACAAAGCATGTGTGTCCATGTATGCTGATGATTCAACCATATACGCATCAGCAACCGCAGCTAATGAAGTCACTGAAACCCTTAACAAAGCTTTGCAGTCTGTTTTGGAATGGGTGGCCAGTAAGAAACTGGTGCTGAACATCTCTAAAACTAAGAGCATTGTATTTGGTACAAATCATTCCTTAAGTTCTCGACCTCAGCTAAATTTGGTAATGAATTGTGTGGCTGTTGAACAAGTTGAGGAGACTAAATGACTTGGCGTTACCTTAGACCAGGGGTCGGGAACCTTTTTGACTAAGAGAGCCATGAAAGCAAAAAAATTGGAAATTTATTTCAGTGAGAGCCATATAATATATTTTAAAAGTGAATTCAACTAAATGTCAGTATAATAAGCCTCTGAATTTATTCTTAAATAATGTTGTTATAATACTCACCATTAATGCGACTTCTGGTGCTGCATGGATTTGCTGATGTCTTTTGTAGTCTGGTTGGTACTTGGTGTGGTTAAGCTTCATGCAAGCGTTGAGGCTTTCATCCGTTAAACGTGATCGTAGGTTGGACTTGATGTTTTTAAGATGTGAGAATGACTGCTCACATGCATACGTAGATCCAAACATGGTCAATACAGCAATACTCACACGCTGCAGTGTGTGGTATGTGACAGGAAGCGCGTTCCAAGTTTTGAGAATCAGCTGGTCTTCGGGTTGAAGTTTTTTCATTTCTGTCCACATGTGCTTGCTCGCCAACTCCGCTTTCTGTCGTGTGATTCTTNTGACTTGAACTTATTCACCCACATGTCTGAGGCCTTCAGGTCAGCCACTTCTGCTTCAAAATCTCTGACGGAGACACCAGGAATGTAACTCAGGTCGGCTGTGTTCAGTGAACACTCGTTTGGAAGGGTGATGAACTTAAAAAGACGAGTGTGCTCACGAAATTCTCCAAAGCGTGCTTTGAAGGACTGTAGGAGACTGGATGTGCAGCGAGCTAGCTGGTGGAGATCAAAGTTTTGAATAGGCTCACTTGCTGTGCATGCATCTTTAAATTGGCTCAGTTTTTCAAAATGTAGTAAACGACCTGTTTCAAGATCCATGATGAAAAGTTCTAGCATGTTTTCAAAAGCAAACACAGCTTGTTGAAGGGATAACACTGTATTTCCAATGCCTTGCATTTTCACGTTGAGCTGGTTCAGATGTTCAGTCATATCTGCGAGATAGTAAAACTTGAGGAGCCACTCAGTTTCGGCTAGCTCAGGATGCTCGATGCCTTTCATTTCAAGGAAAGTCCGGATTTCTTTCAGGCAAGCCGCAAAACAGCTAAGCACCTTCCCTCTTGACAACCAACGCACATTGCTGTGCAAAAGCAGACCAGGATAGTTATTTCCAACTTCATCCAGCAGTGTTTTAAACTGCCGATCATTTAAGGCTCGAGCAACAATAAAGTTGATCACACGAATGACCAGCGACATCACTTCCCAAAACTGCCTGTCACACATCTGAGCACAAAGTGCCTCCTGGTGTAGAATGCAATGGAAACTTAGGATGGGTCTATTTTCATGTTCACGGAGAAGCGCCACAAATCCTTTTTTATTCCCCACCATACACGGAGSACCATCAGTACACACTGAGAGAAGTTTATCCATAGGTAGATTTTTTTCTGGAGCAAACTCCATGAAAGACTTAAATAAATCCTCACCTCTTGTGGACCCTTTTAATGGCAGAACTGCAAGACTTTCTTCGCGCAGTGTGTCACCAACAGCATATCTTGCAATCACGCTGAACTGCGACAAATGGCTCACGTCTGTTGACTCATCCAAAGTCAAGGAAAAGAACGGCGCTGCATTTATGTCCTTCACTTGCGTTTCCTCCACTTTGTTTGCCATCACGATGGTACGATCATGAACAGTTCTTGCCGACAGAGGCATGTCTTGTATCCGTTTAATTATCTTGTCTTTGTTCGGAAGATCATCAAAAAGTTCATTGGCTACATCCAGCATGAACGTTTTAGCATACTCGCCATCTGTGAATGGTTTTCCGTTCCTCACTATTGCTAAAGATCCAGCAAAGCTAGCGGAATTATAGTCACCTTGCCGGGTCCATACGCGGAGTTGCTGTTGGCTAGCTTGCACCCTGCTCAGTAGCTCTTGGCACGCTTTCTTTCTGCTGTCTCCCGCAGGGTATTTTGATGCAAAGGTAGCATGGCGCGTGTCGAAGTGCCGCTTTACATTCGACCGTTTCATCGATGTAATTTTGTCATTGCAAATTAGACACACCGCAGAACCTGCTCTCTCCACAAAGGCGAATTCTTTGGTCCATTCGTCCTGAAATGTACGATACTCGTCAATTTTTTTTCTTTTCGCCATCTTCTTCGTCGAAGGGTTAGCTTTGAGCTAATGACCGAGCAGACTGATTCAAAAGGAGGCGTTTACCTGTTTTACCTAGCAACGGCCAACGTAGGCCAGTATCATTTAATTAAAATAATGGACAATTGCTCCTGCAGCCCTGAACAGGACATGAGCAGTCGATGGATGGATTAAAACAAGGAGTTGTAGCGATGAGACAAGATAGTAATTACTAGCGATTGGATACCACGAAAATTGGGGAGAAAAGGGGATACAATTTATTTAAAAAAAAAATAAAATAAAAAAAATAAAAAAAGTGAGAATATTTTGTTTTATCTGCGAGCCAGATGCAATCATCAAAAGAGCCACACCTGGCTCGGGAGCCATAGGTTCCCGACCCCTGCCTTAGATTGTAAACTGTCATGGTAAAAACATATAGATTCAATGGTTACAAAGATGGGGAGAGGTCTATAAAGAGATGCTCTGCTTTTTTGACATCACACTCCAAAAAACAAGTTCTGCAGGCTTTAGTTTTGTCTAATCTTGATTATTGTCCAGTCGTGTGGTCCAGTGCTGCAAGCAAATACCTAGTTAAGCTGCAGCTGGCCCAGAACAGAGCTGCATGTTTGCTCTTCATTATAATCAGAGGGCTGATATAAATACTATGCATGCAAGTCTCTCTTTGCTAAGAGTTGAGGAGAGACCGACTGCGTCACTTCTTTTTATAAGAAACATTAATGTGTTGGAAATCCCAAATTCTTTGCATAGTCAACTTACACACAGCTTTGACACACACACTTACCCCACCAGACATGCCACTAGGGGTCTTTTCACAGTCCCCAAATCCAGAACAAATTCAAGAAAGCGTACAGTATTATATAGAGCCCTTATTGCATGGAACTTTCTTCCATCTCATATTGCTCAAATAAACAGAAAACCTGGTTTTAAAAAAACAGATAAAGCAACACCTCACGGCACAACGCCTCTCCCCTATTTGACCTAGATAGTTTGTGTGTATGCATTGATATGTAGGCTACATGTGCCTTTAAAAAATATATATGTAGTTCTGTCCTTGAGCTGTTCTTGTCTATTGATGTTCTGTATTATGTCATGTTTCATGTTTTGTGTTGTCCCCAGGAAGAGTAGCTGCTACTTTTCTAACAGCTAATGGGAACCTAATAAAATACCAAATACCTATGTCTATTTGACATTGTGTTGTTATTTCACTGAACACTAGATGGTTTCATTTTATTTTTGGCAGTGAAACAAGGCTACTTAGGCAAGAAAAAAACATCACCCAAATATATAGCCCCGTTGGAAAATCTAAATAGACTGTTTGAAAATGTGAATCACATTTTTATTTGGCTTACCCCAGTTTGGGAATAGCCACCCTAGAGCACACAAAAAACTATACCTACCTTGGCCTAAACATCAGCACCACAGGTATCTTCCACAAAGCTGTGAACAATCTGAGAGGCAAGATGGGCCTTCTAAGCCATCAAAAGGAACATAAAATTCGATATCTCAATTAGGATCTGGTAAAAAAAATACTTGAATCAGTAATAGAACCCATTGCCCTTTATTTATGGTTGTGAGGTCTGGGGTCCGCTCACCAACCAAGAATTCACAAAATTGGACAAACACTAAATTGAGACTCTGCATGCAGAATTCTGCAAAAACATCCTACGTTTACAATGTAAAACACCAAATAATGCATGCAGAGCAGAATTAGTCCGATACCCGCTAATGATCAAAATCCAGAAAATTGTCATTATATTCTACAACCACCTAAAAGGAAGTGATTCCTAAAACTTCCATAGCAAAACCATCACCTACAGAAAGATTAACCTAGAGAAGAGTCCCCTAAGCAAGCTGGTCCTGGGGCTCTGCTCACAAACACAAACAGACCCCACAGAGCCCCAGAACAGCAACAGAAACACAATTAGACCCAACCAAATCATTAGAAAACAAAAATATTATTACTTAACATATTGGAAAGAATAAACAGAGAGTAATATTGACCCAAAATTAAGAAAAGCTTGGACTATGTACAGACTCAGTGAGCATAGCCTTGCTATTGAGAGAGGCCGCCGTAGGCAGACCTGCCTCTTGAGAGAAGACAAGTTAAGTGCACATGAGATGGAAACTGAACTGAGAGAGAGAGAGAGAATTGTAAATACAACCAACATTTATGTTTATTTATTTTCCCTTTTTTGCTTTAAGTATTTGCACATCATTACAATACTGTATATAGACATAACATGACATTTCAAATGTCTATTCTTTTGGATCTTTTGTGAGTGTAATTTTTACTGTTAATTTGTTACTGTTAATTTCACTTGTATTTATTATCTATTTCACTTGCTTTGGCAATGTAAACACATGTTTCCTATGCCAATAAAGCCCTTGAGAGAGCGAGAGAGCGAGAGAGAGAGCGAGAGAGCGAGAGAGCGAGAGAGCGAGAGAGAGAGAGAGAGAGAGAGAGAGAGAGAGAGAGAGATGGTGTTAGTCTCCACAATTCAGAAGTTAAATGCCTACTCTTCGCAGATGACCTATGCCTGCTGTCACCCACAGCACATGGCCTACAGCAGAGCCTGGACCTGCTAGAGCAGTACTACCAGACCTGGGCCCTGGCAGTAAACCCCAAAAATACTAAAATAATGATTTTCCAGAGAAGATCCAGATCTCAGGGAATTAGACCAAAGTTCTCAATTGGTACAACATATAGAGAGTACTGCACACACTACACTTACTTAGGTTTTTGTCAACTGGACACCTTAATGAGGCAGTGAATGAACTGAGAGAGAAAGCACGCAGGGCATTCTACGCCATTAAAAAGCAAATTCAAATTGAAATACCTATTCAAATTTGGCTAAAACTAATTGAATATGTCATTGAACCAATTGCACTTTATGGCAGTGAGGTGTGTGGTCCACTTGCAAAACAAGATTTCATCAAATGGGACAAACAACCCATTGAAACCCTGCATGCAGAGTTCTGTAAGATTATCCTACATGTCCAGAGGAAAACTACAGAAAATGGCCATAGATCAGTGTCTAGGTGCAACTTCACTCGACTCAGCAGCTGGCTGTCGCACAGTGTATGCCACCAGGCCAATCATATCCCACTGAGCGGATGAGAAAGGTCATCGACGTAGTCTCGCACCTGGCCTGCTCTACCTGTCAAAATGTATCGCACTCTGCTTTTTATCTCCGCTGTACTTCTACAGCTCTCTGGCTCTCTAAACGTAATATAATAAAACAGCCAAGTGTACAAAATATGGTGGGCTAGCCTCGATGAGGCTGAGGTGTTATTTGAAACAAAGCATAGTTCACAAATCATGGCAGTGAACACAATCATGCCATACACTGAGGACTGATAATGTGGTTTCTTAACCACGATAGCAGGGTTGGTCATGTCTTTGGCTGGGCGTTTTGCGACCACCTACTGTACAGGCCAACACAATTAAGTGCATGACCTAAACCACATGGTACACAGACATTTAGCTAATGTGTATTGGAGAGATCAATTAGGAGGAAACTAGAGGGGGAGTTTGCAGTGTTATCCGATCAAACGCACCGGTGGAGAGGGATGACACACAGACGTACTCGTAGCAACTCTCTGGTTCCTGTGACCACATTACGTTTATGGTTATTAGTCACATCGGGAAACATCCACTCAGGCATGGTCAAAGAGAAAGGGAAAACTCACTGAGATGACTTTTGAATATATTATTCAGTATGTACAGTGCCGTCAAAGTATTCAGACCCCTTAACTTTTCCCACGTTTTGTTGTGTTACAGCCTGAATTTAAGATGTATTTTTTTTGTCACTGGCCTACCTACACACAATACCCCATAATGTCAAAGTGGAATTATGTTTTTGGAAATGTTTACAAATTAATTAAAAAGGAAAAGCTGAAATGTCTTGCATCAATAAGTATGCAAACCCCTTGTTATGGCCAGTCTAAAAAACTTCAGGAGTAGAAATTTGCTTAACAAGTCACATAATGATTTGCAAGCAAACAATAGTGTTTAACATGATTTTAATTTTACTGCCTCATCTCTGAACCTCACACATACAATTATATGTAAGGTCCCTCAGTCAAGCAGTGAACTTAAAACCACAAAGACCAGGGAGGTTTTCCAATGTCTCGCAAAGAAGGGCACCTATTGGTCGATGGGTAAAAATAAACAAAAGCAGACATTGAATATCCCTTTGTGCATGGTGAAGTTATTAATTACATTTTGGATGGTGTATCAATACACCCAGTCACTACAAAGATACAGGCATCCTTCCTAACTCAGTTGTTGGAGAGGAAGGACAGCGCTCAGGGACTAGTGGCCTAGCCAGTCTCCAGACCTGAACCCAATAGAAAATCTTTGGAGGAAGCTGAAAGTCCAATACAGCTGGAATTAATTTAATAGATTTGAAAGAATACTTCTGACAAAAAATGCCTGAGGGCTTAATTATTGAAAGACTAGCTAGACTAAGCCTACATTTAATGTATATTATGAGAACAATAATAAACTATTCTAGATTAGAAATAGAATAGAATAGAGACCGCCAGGGTTAGATAGTACAGAAGTGTTGTGTGCCAAAGCAGTGAAGAGAGTAGAGGAAGATGGATATAGGGTGAGGGATACTGAGAGGATTCCTGTGAGTTGGCAGAGACCAAGAGAGAGTCATGGGAAGAATATGTGCTTCTTTGGTAGTCAGTGCTGTTTATGATGAGGGAGGACCATTTTTTTTCTCATGAGCATGGCCTTACTTCTATTACAGCATATTGGATGACTGTCATTCATATTCCATTCGCCCAGTTCAATGTAACATCGATAGGTTTAGGCTACTACATGATACTCGAATTTCCCCTACACCTATCATGAGGTTGCTACAAAGAGAACCATTTGAGGTGACAGACAGTGGACAGACAGTGACACATTCAATACCGCCTTGCACACTCTTGCCTGCATCTAGCTGTTATAGGTATAATCATTTGTCCAACCTTTGCAAACAAGAGTTTCTATTGGTCAAATTCAGGTATGTTTATGCCTGTTTCGTTACATTTGCTTCAGTTTAAGAATTTTTTTTCACCAGAATCGGCGGAATGAATACACCACTGAGCACACGTAAAAACAGTTCAATTTCATAGCAGCCACGTTGAATTCCTTCTAACGTCTATGTGCTTTCCTCCTCTTCTCATCTTTTCCCTTTCGTTTGTGGACTTCAATGCACAACACATCAGCTGTTTGTGACTGTCACATTCTGACCCTAGTTCTTTTGTATTTTCTTTGTTTTAGTTGGTTAGGGCGTGAGTTGGGTGGGTTCTATGTGTTGTGTTTCTATGTGGGGTTTTCATTTGGCCTGATATGGTTCTCAATCAGAGGCAGGTGTTTGTCATTGTCTCTGATTGGGAGCCATATTTAGGTAGCCTGTTTTGTAGTGTGTTTTGTGGGTGATTGTTCCTGTTATGTTGTTCATGTTCGTGTGTTCACTATTTCGGGACTGTAGCGTCTTCGTTTATTTAGTTTGTTTATTGTTTTGTTCTTTCTTAAAAGTATTCGAAATAAATATGAATACTCACCACGCTGCATCTTGGTCCGACATTTCCTACTCCTCAGATGAGGAGGACGAAGACTCCTATTACAGTGACCAGGCAAAAAAAAAACATTCCAAGCAAACCATATCGTAACCGCTACACACGGCATACATCGTTGCCACCATATTATCTAAAATAATGTCATAGACAACATAGCTAATAGAACTAACTCATTAGCAAACCCGCTACAATCATGGAGTAACGTTTCAGTGTATAGTCAGTAACCAGTTTAGCAGTTACACCGGTGGGCCCCAGTGGCAATAAATGAGTCAAACAAAAAGCTTACACTACCTTGACTTGGAAAATTTCCAGTGTTGTGTTGAATAGTCATAGCCAGCTAGCTAACATAGCATCCCTCTGTTTGAGCAGGGTGTTTGAGTAGGCTAAACTAGCTAGCGGCATTTGCTAGCTAAGTAAGTGAGACTGAAACTGAAAAAATAGATCGCTCTCTTGCTCTTGCTTCTCCTTCATTTTTGAAGAAAAGAATTTGATCAAAACTGTTCAACTATTGTCTTTCTCTCTCTTTGAGTCAACTACTCACCACATTTTATGCACTGCAGTGCTATCTAGCTGTAGCTTATGCTTTCTCTGATCCTTTGATTGGGTGGACAACATGTCAGTTAATGCTGCAAGAGCTCTGATGAGTTGGAGGACGTCCTCCGAAAGTTGTCATAATTACTGCAAAAATGCAGTTTGAAGAAAACTACCAAAAAAAAGTAAGAAATAAAAGTAAGAAATAATTCAAGAGTAGCAGTAAAATAACAACAGCGGCCCTATGTCTATTTAGGATATTGCTTGACAATGATGCACTGAATTCATAATCATGCAGATGGCAGTGCCATGATGTGTTTTAACTTTTGATGAAGTTTGCCAAGGACAAGTAGGGCTCCAGCAGATGGACACATCTTTATCCATCCACATATATTGCCTATATGCTGCAGCACCACATGATGCAAGCAGCCTACCACCATACACGTTAGAAGATACACTTATTTGCATGGTTTTAATATAGGCTATGTTGACATATAAAGACGTAGGTCAATGTCAAGTAGTAGCCTATAGAGCCTAAGCAGATAGATGCACCTGTCGCATCCTTGTGCCTATAATAAACTCCACTATAAAGATGTGCTTAATATCGCATAGGCCGATAGGCTATTGAGTAGGCGATTTGAAGGAAAGTCGGCCATATAACAACATCGACTGTTGTTCTCTCTTACGAATCGATTAACCATATTGGCCTTAAGTAGACTACAATTTCTACAAGTAGGCTAATATAATGGAAAGTGGACTACCAGTGGTTCAAACTGTTGTGCAGCTGCATGTGTTGGATGTTAGGCCGATCATTTTTCTTTGTCGTCCTTTTTTGACGTTGCTTACTTACTGTATATTTCTCTGACTTCTCGTCTGTCTGTCATACAAATTCACCAGAAGAAAGTAGACCCACAGGAGGCTCCCGGCTGTCGCCTAGGCGTAAATGGTGCAACATTCAGCCCCTCCAAAACTCCCTAATTAATCTGACACACCCCTCGCGCAGGTCCACTGATGTTAGGATCACTATTTCAATTTGCCTACAGATTCAATAGCATTTGCATTTCAAAATGCAATATTCTCATACATTTTGATAATTTTTTCTCAGTTTTCTCAAGAGACATTCACTAAGAGACTATAAGTTGTTCAGACCAATGTGTTTCTCTAACATATTAACATAGTGCCATGTGACTATAGCCTTTAGCCTACCACTATAGCCTACTGTAAAATCATATCCTGCTTTAGGCTAAATACTATAGTTTTCTGTGTACTTCAATAGGACAAATGGAAAGAGTACCTACTGTATGTCCTACCATTTGAAATTGTGGTGTTGTGTACCTACAATGCACTGCTTAAATGTATATGTTGGGTAATATAGCCTGGTTCCTCTCTAGGTTTCTTCCTAGGTTTTGGCCTTTCTAGGGAGTTTTTCCTAGCCACCGTGCTTCTACACCTGCATTACTTGTTGTTTGGGGTTTTAGGCTGGGTTTCTGTACAGCACTTTGAGATATCAGCTGATGTAAGAAGGGCTATCTAAATACATTTTATTTGAACATTCCACTCAACAGGAGTGAAACGGTTGGGTAGGCCTTACTAGTTTTGGATTTGGAAAGTCACATTTTAGAAAGGTGTTATTGTAGTGTTGCAATGGGCAGAAATGTCTTTATACAGCAAAATAATTCACACACACTTGTGAATGATGTTTCAGACTAGGACCGGAAACTACTTGGTGAGAGGCATTTTTTCCTATGAGCCGTTCTGGCTCGCACAAGCCAAGGCTCCTGCAAGGCTTCTTCTTACTTACCTACAAGGATGCATTGGAACCCTGAAGCACACTCCACCACTCCCTGTGCTTTATCTGGTGAGACGTGAGATATTGTAGATCATCATCTACAGCCCATAAGTTAACATCCTAAATCAGGGATCAGCAACTAGATTCAGCCGCTGGACTATTTTTTTCAAGAGTGTATGGTCAGGGACATAATTAAGCAATAAGGCCTGAGGGGTGTGGTATATGACCAATATACCATGGCTAAGGGCTGTTCTTATGCACGACGCAACGCGAAATGCCTGGATACAGCCCTTAGCCGTGGTATATTGGCCATATACCACAAACCCCCAAGGTGCCTTATTGCTATTATAAATTGGTTACCAATGTAATTAGAGCAGTAAAAATACATGTTTTGTCATACCCGTGGTATACGGACTGATATACCAAGGCTGTCAGCCAATCAACATTCAGGGCTCGAAACACCCAGTTTATAATTACAAATAATTTGTAGACTGCATATTGACTGCAAGAAGCCCAAACAGATATGTTTGACTAAAACATATAATCATTTCAAACCTTGGTTCCATTAGTATACGATCATGTGTCTCTCTATTATGTGTTGGAATACCTTGGATACAAATTTCTTAAATTAAAATTACTTGGAGCTCATTTCCTGGTGTTTAGTCAAATGGCTACCCAGACTATTCGCATTGCCACCCCCAACCACTGTCTGTTGTCATCTATGCATAGTCACTTTAATTAACTCTACCTACAGTGGGGAGAACAAGTATTTGATACACTGCCGATTTTGCAGGTTTTCCTACTTACAAAGCATGTAGAGGTCTGTAATTTTTATCATAGGTACACTTCAACTGTGAGACGGAATCTAAAACAAAAATCCAGAAAATCACATTGTATGATTTTTAAGTAATTAATTTGCATTTTATTGCATGACATAAGTACCCCCGTCTACTTGTACCCCCCCCCAGGGGTAGACCCTACCCCACAAAAAACACATCTTGATTTTTGTACACTTCATTTTGGCCCATTCTACCCCTCACCTTCCCATGCATGCAAATTGTCCCAAGTTTGTTGCTGTAATACAGTTTGGGTTCTCAGTCAACTTGCTTGGTAAAAGAAGGGCCACAGGACAACATAGCTAGAAAGGAACATGTCAATTCCTAGGTTAGACAAAATACAGCTAGGAATGTGATCAGCTCGACATTAGCAAATTCTTTACACGCGAATGGACTTCAAGTGCAAATTGCGTTCCACTTGGAGAATCGGACGCTGTGGGCTACTTCAGTCAAGGTTTGGTCTTGAATACAAACATCTGTAATGGGTTCAGGGTTTTTTATACGAGTGACAGGTGTAGTGGACTACTAGCTGAACCAGCAAGGATGATGAGGAAATATATAGAATTTTGGTTTTCAGTGGAGTGAAGAGAAGTGGACCCACCAGAAAAGTCTCCAAGGCAGGATACCCAGAAAAAAACACAAAGGTCTGAAACAAAGAATGTAAAATTGCTAATTATACATCATAGCAGTAATATGACCCATAGCCTTTCCCCTGCATTCACAAACAGGTAGAGGCTACTACTTTGTAGTTCAGCCCCCACAACACCTCCCCTACAGTAATGTAGCTGAAATATGATTGGTCTCAACTGAACATTTTGGTGTCAACAACCCTATTTTTGTTGTTGCTTCAGGGTCTTCGCTAGTTGCAATGAATGTGGTTGCAGAAGCATATTTTGGACAGACTTTTGAAAATGGAAGAATGTAGACCCACCGGCTGATCAGGTGAGGATGCAACAAGGGGTCTGGGGGGCCCCGGAGGTCCGCTGAGGCCAGTCTGTTCCTCACCACGTCTGAGGGGCACTGGAGGTTCACTGGAGCCCGACTGGCCCTCGCCATGTCTGGATGGGAGTGGAGTTCCACTGGGGCCAGGCTGGACCTCGCTTTTTCTTGGGGGGACTGGAGGTCCACTGTGGCCCATGCCACTTCTTGGGGGGACTGGAGCTGCACTGGGGCCCGGCCGACCCTCGCCACGTCTGGTGGTGACTGGAGCAATGTGCAAAAGGACTATTGTTAAGTTACACTAATAGACTATCAAGAAAGATCTGAAAGATTAATATCAAGGAAAAACCATAAGCTACAGAACATGAACTGCCATTAATAAGGCATTATTCTACACATGATCAGAGAGGGAGAAACATTAACCCCTTTACCAAAAGAGCAACTTTATCTACAAAAATATATTATGGTGCAGCGCTTCCCTTACTTTTCACACAATAAACCATTTGCATACAGTTGTTAAGAGTAATTTCGGGGGCCGTCCTACAATATCTATTCAGTTATGTCAAGTATAAATTTCATTGGAAAATTGAACAAAAACAAGATAGAATGAGACAAAAATAATTTCAAATTTGAGGTCCCCTGCCTTCGCCAGTATGTCTTCCAGCGGTTTCTTTCCAAAAGATGACGGTCGCTTGATGGTTAACTCATGCCCCAGACATCGAATTACGATGGTCCTATCCTCAAAAGAGCAATAGGCGAACCAACCTTTTTCACCACATTCATCTAACAGGGAAGACACAGAGCTTGGCGTGGATAACATACACTACCGTTCAAAAGTTTGGGGTCACTTGGAAATGTCCTTGTTTTTGAAAGAAAAGCACATTTTTTGTAGATTAAATTGATCAGAAATACATTGTTAATGTTGAAATTACTATTGTAGCTGGAAACAACTGATTTTTAATGGAGTATCTACACACAGGCGTACAGAGGCCCATTATCAGAAACCATCACTACTCTGTTCCAATGGCATGTTGTGTTAGCAAATGCAAGTTTATCATTTTAAAAGGCTAATTGATCATTAGAAAATCATTTTGCAATTATGTTAGCACAGCTGAAAACTGTTGTTCTGATTAAAGAAGCAATAAAACTGTCTTTCTTTAGACTAGTTGAGTATCTGGAGCTTCTGTGGGTTCGATTACAGGCTCAAAATGGCCAGAAACAAAGACCTTTCTTCTGAAACTCGTCAGTCTATTGTTGTTCTGAGAAATGAAAGCTATTCCATGTGAGAAATTGCCAAGAAACTGAAGACGCTGTGTACTACTCCCTTCACGGAACAGCGCAAACTGTCTCTAACCAGAATAGAATGAGGAGTGCTGAGGCCCCGGTGCACAACTGAGCAAGAGGACAAGTACATTAGAGTGTCTAGTTTGAGAAACAGACGCCTCACAAGTTCTCAACTGGCAGCTTCATTAAATAGTACCCACAAAACACCAGTCTCAACGTCAACAGTGAAGAGGCAACTCCGGGATGCTGGCCTTCTAGGCAGAGTTCCTATGTCCAGTGTCTGTGTTCTTTTGCCCATCTTAACCTTTTATTTTTATTGGCCAGTCTGAGATATGGCTTTTTCTTTGCAACTCTGCCTAGAAGGCCAGTTGAGGACTTGTGAGGCGTCCGTTTCTCAAACTAGACACTCCAATGTACTTGTCCTCTTGCTCAGTTGTGCACCGTGGTCATCAACTCTTCTTGCCCTAACGTCTTCAGTCATCTGTCCTTTATCCCTTGACTCCCTGAGCTCCTCAGCCATCTTCTGGAATTTCCTCCTCTCCATCTCACCTAAACTCCCCCACCTGCCACTGAGGGTTGTCGGGTCACCTGAGATGACAATATTGTATACTGATGTCAACTATAACAGAGGATATTGTCGTGGTGAAAGTGTTGTGAGCTATTGGCTTACTTGACCAATACAGGATCACCTTCAAACTGCTAATGCTCACCTACAAAGCACCCAATGGACTGGCGCACTCATACGTTACTGACCTTCTGCACTCCTACATTCCGACCTGCTCACTGCACTCCTCTAACAATGGCCTCCTCATAATTCCTTGCACTAGGCTCCGCACCATAGGAGACGTTGCATTTAGCAGTGCAGCCCCTCAAAATAGCACACAAAAACGTACAAAAACTGTCACAAATCTCCGGTTTATTGTACCGATGCGGTGGTACAAGACAATGGGCGCTCTTGCTCCAGTGCCACGGGACACAGTTCTACCGTGACAGAGCTAAGGCGAGCACACCATGTTCTTTCACTATTTAATCAGATATTCAACTGATTAACAGGCTAGATACAGTAGGTTATAAACACACAATAACACACGTGACCCATGATGTATCAATATTATAAAGCTATTATAGTCCCCACATAATATACGCCATTAAGCAGACACTTGTAAGCGACGTAGTCATGCAACTTAGGCATGTGTAGCTTAACCTCTTTCTAAATATGTTGGAAAACAAATTGCTTTATGTAATGAAGAGCACAAGTGTAATGAAACAATTCACTTTTAAATTGTTCTCTAATTGAACATCACGGAATACCCAAGTCGAATGTTTCATTGGTGTGACATGCGTCACCTAATTGTGATTGCGTCTACTTGCGTCTCGTTATTGGTGGGTGGGGTTTTCCCTATACATTTCCAGTGTTTCCCAGTGGCTAGAAGATTCCCATTAATTGTAAATGTTGGAGTGCCTTCAGAGGACAAGAGACGTGAAGGTGACTTAGACCAAATTTCCAGTAATGGCAGCCTGGTAGTATGACCTCCAGCACTTGGAAACGAATTAAGAAACATGGCATCACTTTGTACTTACTGCTATGTAACTGCTATGTAATTACAGTCAAGCAGTATTGGTTGTTAGATAACAGCACAACTCCAGCCAACCTGTTTCAGAACAATGTTGATATTGCATAAATTATTGTGTACTAGTTATATAGGTTTGAGGGCAGCTTGATGTAGCGTGAATAGATACACTGTCATTACCACTTACTGTAGGCATCCCATCTCACAACTGCTGAATTATTATGGATTGACAAGTGATTTGTAGTGAGCCACATAGTTTTAAGTAATAGATTTCTGAATACATTTCACTTGTGATTCAAACCATGGACCTCATTCCTGTAAATCACTCATTAATGTGGAAAAATCTTCCTCAACCATGAACGCTTATTGTCAGAAGAATCCATATTCCTCCTACCCCTGGGCAAGATCATGCAACATCACAAAGTTCACTTCCACTGCTATGCTGATGACACCCAGCTCTACCTCTCCACCAAACCCACCACTCCCCTCCCTCATCAGCTGCCTTCACAACATCCAGAGCTGGATGAGCATGAACCTTTTCAAACTCAACAGCAACAAGACAGAGGTCATGCTCATCAGCGCCAAATCCACTCTTTCAAAGCATCACCAAAGATGGTTTCCTGGTCCCTCTCTAAAACACAAGTCAAAAGCCTCGGTCCCTCCCTGGATAGTTCCTTCTTTCCACATAAAAACCAGCACCCGGACAGCATCCCTCCACCTCCGCCACTACAGCACCGAAACCCTCATCCATGCCTTCGTTATTTCCCGACTAGACTACTGTAACACTCTCCTCACCAGATCCCCACCAAACTCATCAATAGACTCCAACTGGTTCCGAACTGCTGACAGAATTCACACCAGCACCAGATCAACTGAACACGTCAAACCAATCCTGGCTCCCTGTGGTATCCTGTATTAACTTTAAAATCCTCCTCCTCACCTACAAAGCCCTCCACAACCTACCTCTCTGATCTTCTCCCAGTCTATGCCCCCTCCCGCTCCATCCGCTCCTCCTCTGCTGGTCTCCTTGTCTCCCCCCATTCCACCATGCGTGCCCGGGCCTTTAGCTCCTATTCCAAACTCTACCACCTTAAACCAAACCCTTACCCTAAACTGGGTAATCTACCACCTTAAACCAAACCCTTACCCTAAACCGGGTTTGTATCCTCTTCCCAACCCCTCCCTCCTCTTTTTATCTGTCCTATTTTGTCTGGTCCTTTGATTTTAGATTGTTTCTATTTTAAATTGCACTGTTGATTGACGCACTTCATTTTATGACTTTACGTACCGCATTTCATTTTATGTAGGCCTACTTTTAATGTAAGATGTCTTTGAGTGTCCCGATAAGGCGTCCGCCAAATTAAAATGAATTAATACCATTGTTTAAATAAAACTCTTACTTAAAACCCCCTTTAAAAACATCCAGCAGGAAACAGTCTTATTTGAAATGAGGAATATATCATATTTTTCTGACTAAAATAGGACTACTGTGGAAAGATGCATTATGGAATGGAGAAGTGAAAGTGATAGAGCAATTCGCAACATTTCACATCAGAATGTATGACTAGATTTTTTATGTTGGAATAAACATTCATCTGAGAATACATACCTTTCCCCTTCAGCAGCTCTGCGCAAAACAAGTTATAGGCAGACACCGCGCTTATAACCAGCAGCTTTGCGACGCCGGGTGTTGCAGGAGGTATTAAGTGAACACCCATAGTTACCAATCCAGTTCTGTAATTTCAAAAGGAAAGCATTGTCGTTAGATGTAAGTCAACTAAAAACATTCAAGCATAACACTGTATAACTTCTGTGTTGATAAAATGCTGTTTACAGTACAGTAATTAAACATGATTTTACACTGTTGCCTGATCCTGCCTAATCTGCAGTGTTTTAGGTAGTGGATTGTTCTTTTTTTCACAATATTCTAATAATACAGGGGGTTAGGAAAGAAAATAACTTGGCCTGGGGTCAGTCAGTAATTTTGTGCTATGGTGGAATGTCTCCCCATTATGCTTGCACCAATCCAATGCTTTTAGATGCAGTGGGTGAAATTAAAGTGTGAACACTTCTGGATGCAGGGTGTCAGAACACAGCCTATTTCTTTACCCACTCTCCCCGAAATCAATGTGTACCCAATCCCCTCTTGCCACTAACCCCTCAAAATCCACCAACCCTAGTCACGTCTCTAATTCCACCTCCCTTCCTCTCTTGCGCCACCTCTTCCCTCCATTTCATACCTTAACTAAAGACACAGGTAGTCCTGTACCTGCAGCAGCCTTCGTCACCAGGGCTAAGGACCTCCTTTTCATACCCTGTTCATGATAATACACAAGGATGCCCCTGATGTTAGCTAACAACAACAACAAACAACAACAACAAAGATATATGAAATATTAAATTGTAACATGGCTATATGTAAGTGTTTCCTAGTCTTTGAATAAGAGCCTTCAAGCCATTTGGTCTAACTGACAGGGGATTAGCCTTTGCCAGCAAGACCAACAGCCCTTGGTCAGGGTAGTTGGAACCAGTATTTTCATTGTACTTCACTCACATAGATAGCCTACTGCAGGTTACAATATGAAGCAAATGAAAACCACTAAAGCTGCGATTAAGTTTCTTCCATGTCTCTGTTTTGGTAAAAAAAATATACACTGCTCAAAAAAATAAAGGGAACACTTAAACAACACAATGTAACTCCAAGTCAATCACACTTCTGTGAAATCAAACTGTCCACTTAGGAAGCAACACTGATTGACAATAAATTTCACATGCTGTTGTGCAAATGGAATAAACAACAGGTGGAAATTATAGGCAATTAGCAAGACACCCCCAATAAAGGAGTGGTTCTGCATGTGGTGACCACAGACCACTTCTCAGTCCGATGCTTCCTGCGATGTTTTGGTCACTTTTGATGCTGGCGGTGCTTCACTCTAGTGGTAGCATGAGAACGGAGTCTACAACCCACACAAGTGGCTCAGGTAGTGCAGCTCATCCAGGATGGACATCAATGCGAGCTGTGGCAAGAAGGTTTGCTGTGTTTGTCAGCGTAGTGTCCAGAGCATGGAGCGCTACCAGAGAACAGGCCAGTAATCAGAACGTGAGAGGCCGAGGAGGCAACAACCCAGCAGCAGGACCGCTACCTCCACCTTTGAGCAGAGGAGCATCTCCAGAGCCCTGCAAAAATACCTCCAGCAGGCCACAAATGTGTATGTGTCTGCTCAACGGTCAGAACAGACTCCATAGGGTGGTATGAGGCCCGACGTCCACAGTGGGGGTTGTAGCTTACAGCCACAACACAATGCAGACGTTTGGCATTTGGCCAGAGAACACCAAAGATTGGCAAATTCGCCACTGGCGCCTCTGTCCTCTTCACAGATGAAAGCAGTTCACACTGAGCACACGTGAACGACGTGAAAGAATCTGGAGACGCCGTGGAGAACGTTCACTGCCTGCAACATCCTCCAGCATGACCGGTTTTGGTGGGTCAGTCATGTGTGGGTGGCATTTCTTTGGGGGGCCGCACAGCCCTCCATGTGCTCGCCAGAGGTATTAGGTACCGAGATGAGATCTCAGACCCCTTGTGAGACCATATGCTGGTGCGGTTGCCCTGGTTCCTCCTAATGCAAGACAATACTAGACCTCATGTGGCTGGAGTGTGTCAGCAGTTCCTGCAAGAGGAAGGCATTGATGCTATGGACTGGCCCGCCCGTTCCCAGACCTGAATCCAATTGAGCACATCTGGGACATCATGTCTCCTCCATCCACCAACGCCACGTTGCACCACAGACTGTCCAGGAGTGGCGGATGCTTTAGTCCAGGTCTGGAAGGAGATGCCTCAGGAGACCATCCGCCACCTCATCAGGAGCATGCCCAGGCGTTGTAGGAGGTCATACAGCAGCACGTGAGGCCACACACTACTGAGCTCTCATTTTGACTTGTTTTAAGGACATTACATCAAAGTTGGATCAGCCTGTAGTGTGGTTTTCCACTTTAATTTTGAGTGTGACTCCAAATCCAGACCTCCATGGGTTGATAAATTTGATTTCCATTGATAATTTTTGTGTGATTTTGTTGTCAGCACATTCAACTATGTAAAGAAAAAAGTATTTAATAAGAATATTTCATTCATTCAGATCTAGGATGTGTTATTTTAGTGTTCCCTTTATTTTTTTGAGCAGGGCTGAAGGGCTGGAGAAATGTTTCCACTCTCAAATTCTTAGACAGAGCTATGGAAGCAAGGACTGACCATCCATGATATAGCTTGAGGCTATACAGTGTTTGTTTTTCATTCATTTTGTTTACAAACATTGGAGTAAAACAATCTTATATTTGGGGTTCTGGTGGGGTATGGCAGTTGAACTAAGCTCATAAGGCATGTATAAGTTATATTCTTCAAGAATCAAATGGGTACATATAATTCATGTATAAGTCCAAAGATGTATGTAGAAACTGCTGATTTCCCAATTAAAAGCCCAATGACAAGTAGCTAGCTAATCTGATTATATATTTCACCTGTCAGTGTTTTACTTATTATTTTCAGACAAACATTGAAAGGAATTGTTGAACACACCTGAGTGATTGGAAAAGTCATCATTGAGTGGGAACAGACTAGAGTGGAACAGAGAAATTACATGTAACGTTAGCTACACAACGTGACGAGAATCCGTTAGCTAGCTAATCTTTTTTTAAATTATAGCTAGCTGCTGTAACTAACATTATTTTGTCAATACTTGCCAACTTGGCTAGCTCAGAGACTACGCAACTATTAAAATCAGGGTCTAAACAGCTCACCAATTTATAAATCAAGCATGCTTTTATAAGAATCATGCTTAATCTAAATATGAAAACCCAGGAAGTTGACAAAAAAATCCCGGGAAATGTTTTGGCTTCTATGGTGAACATGCGCACGCGGTCTCAGTTAAAATCACCATTGAAAGGGTCCAGTATCAGACAGTACTATGTGTGGTTCTGAATTACTATTCAAAGGTAACGCGTGTCATACATGTGGCGTGCCACATTCATCATATGAATGGTATGACAATTCCCTCCTTTTAATGGAGTGATTGTAGTGTAATCCGGTGTTGACACTGCTTTTCACTTCCTCACCGATAGCAGATATAATGGATGCAGCTCGCGCCGTGAATTTACTCGGTACTCGCTTGGCTGGGCCTGCGCGTTAGCGAGCAGAGTGGGGAGAGGGAGGGAGCGAATAGCGGCGGCAGCAAGCCTCCAGCCCCGTAATCGAGAAAGAAACGCAAATTTACGCAAGAGCTGTAATTACCTCAGTTGGTGGGTAACATCGGTTAAACGAAGTCCACCAGAGGTTCAGGCGACAGAGGGGGCCGTTTGTGGTGGCATTCTAAGACAGTTGGGATCTCCGTAGGAGCAAAACAACAACAGCACAATACAGGATTTCACACACAGGCAGTGACAATAAAACAATACTTACCGACAAGTAGACTGGTGGCTGCCGAGGGAGCAGGCAGGACTAGGGAAAAAAAGGAATAAAATACGTCATCTGCCTCTCCCTTCAGGTATTTAAACGTTATTTTCAAAACCGCAATTCTAGCAGAACTTTAAACTCATGAAAACTCGTCTTCATAGCTAGCTAATGTAGGTAACTAGCTTTGGCTAGAGTTTAGCTAACGAGTTTGCGTTATTAGCTAACCGCTAGCTGGCTACCGTAAACGTGTTGTTTTCCAATAAACTTTTGGTGTTGTTTTTACCAACCCAAACAGTGAGGGGGTGCTGCAAGACTAGAGGGGAAGGGCAGGTTCCCTTCTCGACTTATTCCCCTCTACGTATTTAACGAAAATGATGGCTGCGGAGGTCAGTAGCGAGGATACGGGCTCTGTCTCGGCAGGGAAAGGGGTAGCGGGCGGTGGAGGCCCAGAGACGGCCCATTTTCCGTTTTATCCCAACCCGACCAGAGTGCGGGTCACTGATTTGGGCCAGGGAGCTGCAACAAACCTCCGCCACCCGTTGAACACCTCCCCAGACTCCCCCCCTGATATAAGTATGATTTACCCCGTGTCTGGAGGAGATATTGCCAGACCTGCCTTGTCCGCTACAGGGAGTGGCGGACATGCAATTATTCTAGGAACAAGTTCAGGGACCATTGGCAGTGTGTGTTACTCCCCCACCTCGGAGGGACCCGGCATCCGGATGTCACCCACCTCGGTGGGTCCCGACGGGTCAAGTCTCTTCCCACCTCTGCCACCACCTCCCCCACCGCCCCCAGGCTACGGGGGACTCGGAACTGTGGATGAAAGCGACATGCAGGATGGACCTGAATACGAGGAAGAGGAGGTGGTCTTCCCCCTCTCAGCGCCGCCCACGAACCAGTAAGGATTTGTTTTATATACACTCAAATTGTTCTGTGTATTGTTCATTGACACTTAGTTAGAAAACCAAAATAGTATTTTAAAACGACCGGGGTATATTTCCTTCCTGCTGCGGCCATCACCAGTGCTCAAGTTTCTATTATACTTGTTGCAGCTGATGTCGCTAATGGCAGCAAGTCAAATTAAGAAGGTAGATGTCAGGGTGTTCCAAGTAACCTAGGTTGTTGTTAATCATAAATCTAGTGAAGTAATGAATAATGTGTATATACCTGAGAAAAATTACCATTAATCTCTCAATGTAGAGAAATATTTGCATACTGGTTGCCTTATTTTCCCAACTCAGCCAGTTCACTTGCTTACAATTATGAATGCAATATCATTCCCGGAATAATTGTAATGCATTTCTTTCAAGGCCACACTAAAGTTATTTGGCCAGCCTGTGGCAGGTGAAGCAGATGTGAAACCTATCTAGCACCTGTCAAAAATCATTTTGCTTCATCATTCTGAGCACCAATTAGGATCTTCTTTTAATCCACAGAATCATGTGGTCATAATTTATTTTATTTGAAATTGACTTTGGTTTTCTAATTGGTGTTCTCAGGAAATAATTCAACTCACATGTCCCTCCTGAATAAGGCTAGCCCATGCCTAGCCAAGAACTCCACAATGATTTCATCCACAGAGTTGGGCTCAGACTACACAAAAAATTATTTGGATCGACAATAACATTTTAGGACAGTAGTTTACACCTAATGGAAACAGATAATTTAATGTAAAAAATAATTAATACAGATATACTTTTTTAAATTCTGTTATTGAAACACAAACAATTGAGAAATAATAATTTGAAATTATTGTCCGATTGATTAAATGTATTCAGGTAATCATGTTTCAACTCAATTAGAACCAGTACCTCCCAAATGAATGTTGTCAGTTTTAGCACTTTGAGTTGTTTGTCCTAACTACTAAATTAAAAATGCACTTTACATTCAAAGTTTTATTTCCAAATAACTGGTATAGTGAAGGGAGCTTTGTACACCCATCTGCTTCTTTCTCTTCTATGAGCTTCTCTGCCAACTCCTAAGCCAGCAGTAAACAGTGTAGTACAGGGAACAGACCAGTTTAACTACAATGACAGTGACGGTTATATAAACTTTCAACTTTTTACATGTGGTTGTTTATTTAACTTAGTTGAATGCACGTTTTTATTGAACAACTTCAGTGTCTGCTAAATGACACATGTCAATGTACAAATGTACGGTTGCAAAGCATGCGTTTTTGACAGAAGGAAATTTGAATAGTTAATTTCTACATGAATTAATCTGCTGCACATCAAGTTCCACTGAGTTAAAGGGATAATCCACAGCCAGAAATAAGTCATTACATTTTTTTACGCCTAGGTTCCATCCCTAGGATTTCACTTCTAAGTGGTCCATTTGTGAAATCAGGAAATTGTGTAGGAACGCGTCATAGCTACATGGTTCTCGTCACTGGACATAGGGGATAACACACTATCACATTTCAAAATGCTTTTAAAACAATTACCTGCGCTACAGATCGCCAAATCATCCAATAGATGGTATGGGCGTACTTGTCTTAAAACATCTATCTGTCTATATCATCTTGACAAAGTATATATTTCGCTTAGATGTGCTCAATCTAAACGGTGTCTAAACGGTTTCTCCTTCAAGTACCATATCGCACAGCACCCTGTGGGAAACCTGGGAAAGGGCCATTGTTGCATTAGCTGCATATTCTGCACTTGCTCTGGGCAGAGGCGAACTGCAGTTGAACTCTGTGAGATAGACACCTAAATGGATAGTCCAGTTTGTTTAGGCTATTTTACAGCTCGCTAGCTAGCTACTTCACATGCTGATATTGACTATGGTATTATTGTGTGTAGCTACGTTTGGTTGCTAGCTAGCCATCCAGCACAGAGAGAGCATTGCATTTTGTAGTTGAGCTGCAACAGATTTCCACAATGATTTTCACATGCTGCTACTAACTTTATATAAAGACAGAATGAACAATTTCTTCACAAATAATTATTTTCACATATTAGTGGTATTTAATGCTCTTTACCACTGTTAATCATAGGAATTAGTGGTTTGTGGTGGATTATCCCCTTAAGTAAATTCTACCACAGAAAATATAATTCCGCCATGAAACATAAATTGATCGTGTAAAGTAACAAAATATGATGGAGCAAAAGTAACTTTTTTTGTGTGTGTAGAGTTTAAAAAAAACCTCTGACTCCTTTGAGTCGATATGCTGTCGATACTTAAAATGTAAATTCTTTAAATTTACTGTGTACCTATGTTTGTTCTCTGTTGCGTGTCTTTGTTTGAAATCCACATTTCTTAAATAAAACGTTAATCAAGTAAAACCACGGACTGTTTCCTTCTTGTAATTGAATTGGCATATTTGCACTGAGTTGCTGTCTTAGAGCAACAGCAATAAGGAAACAGTCGGTGGTTATATTTGATTAACGTTTTATTACATTTCAGCAAACAAAAAAGCACGCTACACCAGAGGACAAACATAGGTAGGCCTACATGGTAAATGTTTAAGAATTTTAAATGTTTAAGTCCGAGGTAATTTCAAAAACTCTAGTCTGTGCTTCAACTCTGTGGAGAAATCATCATGGAGTTGAGGTATTTGGCTAGCCTATGCCCTCCTACTGTAGGCTTTTGTGTCCGTGTGCTGCAGTAGGACTATCCATTGTGGGAGATGGAACTTATTGGGTTTCCCTACACAATCATATAGGCCTATGTATATTTTCTTTGTAGTGTGTGTGCTTGTGGCACTCGCGTTTGTCACAGTCTCATTAGAGAAGTGCTGAGCTTTTATCATTTCTGGCCCCCGCTGTGAGATATGGAAGTGACTGGGGCTGAAGTGTGGAATCAGCTCTTATTTTAGGAGCTACATATCTCCCTGTCAGATTGCAGAGGAAGGGGGAAGGCCAGCTTTTTAGCTCCCATTCGTTTCTACATTTGTGATGAACAACGCTTTGGAAGCAGCCCAACTGGAAATCCACTGCTTACAAGCAGTGAAAATAAATGTTTAGCCCAACGTCAGTGGTTTCACCACGATTTCCTTTATATCCCTTTCTGTAGGGGCGCCAGGCAGTGACACAGATGTCACATGTGTAATGAATGGGACACATTTTTTTACCCTTGTTATTTTTCCCACAATGAGAGATGTCAGATTTTTTTTAATTTTATGTATTTTTTAATCAACTATAGGGACATTTCACACAACTGGAATCTGCTGCAACACAAGTCCTCTTTATCTGGTCTCCTGGTCTGTGGGTTGAGTTGTGGTGAAATGGCCACTGTAAACTAGCATGTTCAGACTTAGTGCCTGGTGTGACGTGCTGTGCCAAAGGTTACAAATTACCCTACCGTACGCACACAATGTTGTCAGACAAAACAAAGTGCGTTGCAATTCAACATCAAGACTCAGAGAAACTATTTTGTATGAAGCATTATGGCTTCTTTGGCTGATTTCATATTTATTGTTGTCAATGTAGCATAGCACTACAGATCTGCTACAGTCAGCAATTTTACATCATCACTTATTGTTGACACATTATAGTTGAGGCCCTAACACATTTTTGCTCATGACTTAAAAGTCTCAAACAGTTATTCTGATAAAACATTATACGCTACATGACCAAATGTATGTATACACCTGCTCGTCGGACATCTCATTCCAAAATCATGGGCATTAATTTGGAGTTGGTCTCCCCCCTTTGCTGCTATAACAGCCTCCTGGGAAAGCTTTCCACTAGATTTTGGAACATTGCTGCGGGGACTTGCTTCCATTCAGCCACGAGCATAAGTGAGGTCGGGTACTGATGTTGGGCGATTAGGCCTGGCTCTGTCAGCGTTCCAATTCATCCCAAAGGTGTTCAATGGGGTTGAGGTCAGAGCTCTGTGCAGGCAGTGAAGTTCTTCCACACCAATCTTAACAAACAATTTCTATATGGACCTCGCTTCATGCAGAGGGGCATTGTCATGCTGAAACAGGAAAGGGAGTTCCCCAAACCGTTGCCACAAAATTGGAAGCACAGAATTGTCTAGAATGTCATTGTTTGCTGTAGCGTTAAGATTTCCCTTTACTGGAACTAAGGGGCCTAGCCCAAATCAAGAAACAACCCAGACCATTATTCCTCCTCCACCAAACTTTACAGTTGGTACTATGCTTTCGGGCAGGTAGCGTTCTCCTGGCATCCATATTTGTCCGTCGGACTACCATACGGTGAAGAGTGATCAATCACTCCACGGAATGCATTTCCACTGCTCCAGAGTCTAGTTACGGTGAGGTTTACACCACTCCAGCCGACGATTGACATTTTGCATGGTGATCTTAGGCTTGTGTGTGTCTGCTCGGCCATGGAAACCCATTTCATTAAGCTCCCGACTAACAGTTCTTGTGCTGATGTTGCTTCCAGAGGTAGTTTGGGACTCGGTAGTGAGTGTTGCAACCGAGGACAGACAATTTTTACGAGCAACCTTCATCAGCACTGTCCCGTTCTGTGAGCTTGAGTGGGCTTACCGCTTTGCAGCGCTCCTGTTTTTTAAAATGTATTTGTCATTATGGGGTGTTATGAGGAGGGGGGACTATTTAATCAATTTTAGAATAAGGCTGTAACATAATAAAATGTAATAAAAAGTCAAGGGGTCTGAATACATTCCGAAATCACTGTATAGTGTGTTCCCCTCCCCCCCAAAATTTAAATGAGTTTTTTTCTCATGTTAAACTACCAGGTAGTCTGAAAAGACAGACTTGAGTTGGTGGTGAGCTAGTAGGCTCAGTGGATGGGGAGCTCGCCTTGACTGGCGGTTCTTTGAAGCAACATGGATGCAGTGTTGAAGTGACATTTTCTCAAGCAATTTCGCCGATACACAAAGCAACTCGAACAACTTTGAAATTGCATACAACGTCCAGTCCTGTCATGCATCGCATCATGGTTTCACCAAATATTTGTTTCCAACTGTTTTGTTATTGTAACAGCATTAATATTGACAAATGTTGTCTGTAGGCTAATTTAGCTATCTAGCCCAAGTGGAATTGTCAGCACTGTTTATCAAGCTAGCTAGCGTGGACAATTTCAGTTGACTTTACAGGGTGAGTTCAGGGTATTTTTCCTTAAATATAAATACTGTCTGACAATGTTCATATATCATGACTATGTCAAGAAGTTTATGAATTGTCCATTTTGGCACTAGCAGACTAGCTACCAAGCTAAGTAAACCACGGCCATTTGCGATGTTGGTTACAAGGTGGTACTTATTTTAAATTAGGTACGAGAACATGACTTCACCATTAGTGTATTAAAATTAGACTTTTTGTGATGTCACAAAAAGCCCTTAATAATTCCGTCTGCTGAATCAGTGTTTGACATGCGGGAGGGGACCAGTAACTTTATGATCGAACTTTATCAATGTAGAAGCAACCATCTTTTTTTCATTCTTTGAAAGTCATACTTTGATCTGGTTTCATCCAAATATAATCACATTTCCTGAAAAATATGATTGACTGTTTGGGACCTTCGCTGATTGAAGTGCACACACTGTCGACCAGGGCCTTAGAGTGGTGACACCAGTCCGTCCACGGCTTCTTACAATGTCACTCTCAGGGCTGGACATCCTAACATCCCTGGCAGCGTAATGGACACCTCTTGAGGACAGTGTAGTTGAGAGGATTGCGCCCTTGCCACGAAATGATGACCCAGTTAACCTCTCTAGGGTATGTGGGACGGTAGCGTCTCACTTCGTCAACAGCCAGTGAAACTGCAGGGCGCCAAATTCAAAACAACAGAAATCCCATAATTAAAATTCCTCAAACATAAGTATTTTACACCATTTTAAAGATACACTTGTTGTAAATCCAGCCACAGTGTGCGATTTCAAAAAGGCTTTGCGACGAAAGCACACAACGATTATGTTAGGTCAGTACATAGTTACAGAAAAACACAGACATTTTTCCAGCCAAAGAGAGGAGTCACAAAAAGCAGAAATATAGAGAAAATTAATCACTAACCTTTGTCATCAGATGACACTCATAGGACTTCATGTTACACAATGCATGTATGTTTTGTTCGGTAAAGTTCATATTTATATACAAAAATCTGAGTTTACATTGGCGCGTTATGTTCAGTAGTTCCAAAACATCCGGTGATTTTGCAGAGAGCCACATGAATTTACAGAAATACTCATAATAAACATTGCTAAAAGATACAACTGTTATGCATGGAATTTTAGATGCAATTCTCCTTAAAGCAACCGCTGTGTCAGATTTCAAAATAACTTTACGGAAAAAGCACACTATGCAATAATCTGAGTACAGCGCTCAGAGACCAACACAACCCAAAGAGATATCCGCCATGTTGTGTAGTCAACAGATGTCAGAATAGCATTATAAATATTCACTTACCTTTGATGATCTTCATCAGAATGCACTCCCAGGAATCCCAGTTCCACAATAAATGTTTGTTTTGTTCGATGAAGTCCATAATTTATGATCAAATACATCCTTTTTGTTCGCGCGTTTAACCCAGTAATTAAAATTCATGACGCGCGATCACTAGGTGCAGACAAAGTCAAAAAGTTCCGCTACAGTCCGTAGAAACATGTTATGTTTTTAACATAAATCTTCAATAATGTTCCAACCGGAGAATTCCTTTGTCTTCAGAAATGCAATGGAACGCAAACTAACTCTCTCACGTGAACGCGCCTGGTCAGCTCATGGCTCTCTGGCATTCCCCTTTCATTCGCCCCCACTTCACAGTAGAAGCCTCAAACAAGGTTCTAAAGACTGTTGACATCTAGTGGAAGCCTTAGGAAGTGCAATATAACCCCATTTCCACTATCTCTTGGATAAGCAAAGAGTTGAAAAACTACAAACCTCAGATTTCCCCGTTCCTGGTTGGATTTTTTCTCAGGTTTTTGCCTGCCATATGAGTTCTGTTATACTCACAGATATCATTCAAACAGTTTTAGAAACTGACAAGTGACAAGACACGTGCACATTTTAAGATCCTATAAAATCGCTTACTCCGTTTTCTCTGTTTTTAGTTTTTCCAGGTTAACGTTCTTCCCAGTTTGTTTTTTTTACAGGTTTTCGCGCTCAAAATGTATATTTTGACTATGCTATGCTTAAACCACATCAGCAGACCAATTTTGAGCCCTGGGAAAATATAATGTTGGTTATAGTTACCCTTTTAATGCAAGTGTGCACCAGCAAGAAACCGTTGTTTCTGTAGTGTCATTGATGCAAAATTCATGATATAATTCTGCCAAGCAGGCATAGACTACTTTGTAGTTACCATATTAATTGAGAAGGTTTTTGGTAGAGCCTGACAAATATGGGATTTTTGGGTCCTTTGCCGATTATATCTGAAGCTATATTGTGGAATGAAAAACACACTTTTAACACATTATGCTCCAAAGGGTTAACAAATACTCATGCAGGAAAATGCTTTCTGCTCTCGTTTTAGTTACGCACATTGTTTTTAGCAAGCTAGCTAAATTAGAATCTTATCTCATCATGAACACAATCACATGGTCCCAATGATAGATCTGCCCCAACTGTCTTGCAGATTGCATATTTTGGAAAACTAATGAAATAAGTCCACTAACATAATAGGCCCAGATAGCAATGGTGTCTTTGTATCAAGTACGCGTGTTCACTTTGGCACCAGTTCAGTGTTCGCACATAGCACTGGCTAGATGGAGACTAACTACATTCCTATACCGCCTTATGCGGTGGGCTCTGATTGTACAAGGATACAATGTACAGATTCACTATGTGAAGGGTTCGGCGAATGTGGTTGCCGATGCTCTATCACAGGTTTAGTAAACTGAGGATACGTGTTGGGTTTTGTTATTGCAAACTGTGAGTTTGCAGGTTTTGGGGTGGGCGTGTTAGGTTCCCCAGTTTCTGTGTTGTTGGTTTGTATTTGTGTGTATGTATTTCAGGAAATGGCTTCCTGAATTCCCCCAAGCAGCTGATTGGTCGGCCCCATTGCAGATTGGAGCTGACCCCGCCCTCTCGTCAGGGGATACAGCTGTCTGCAATTACAGAGTCTTTCTCCAGCTGTATAAAAGCCAGTGTTGCTTTGCTCAGAGAAAGAGCTTATTAGTATGTCCTGTGTTGGTTGTTGCTCAGACAGTTTTTGTAAAGTATTTTGTAGCCGGTCCTGCTGAGGTATGTTTTTGTAATAAGGACTGTGTTTTGAGTATTGAAATTGTTCACGTTAAGTTACTATTATTCTGTTTTTATTCCCAGGGGGGAAGGGGAAGGCCCCTTGGGAGTGTTTAGGCAAGAGGCCTGCAGGCGTACATATACCCGTAGTATGTACTCTGTCTATGCACCCTAGGTAAGACCTGGGCGGGCCATCCCCTGTATTTTGGTTAGTGCGCCAGGTGGTGCTAGTTAGGTAAGTTGTGGGTAGGTAGGAGAGGGGGCTCTAACTTCTACTTTCTTTGCTTTGGTTCCGTCCAGCCCCTTTTCCCCCAAATTACTGTGTGAAGGAATAAATTCCCTGTTAATGGTAAAATTCTCTCTGTCATCCTTACCCGCAACTACAGTCGCATACCTCTTTCACTCCATGGGGAGTTGCGTGTAGCAGGGTGTTGCGTTCCCTCCAAGAGGCGTGCATAACACTGATATTGACTTTGGTATTATTGTGTGTCGCTACGTTTTGGTTGCTAGCTAGCCATCCAGCCCAGAGAGAGCATTGCATTTTGTAGTTGACTTGAGCTGCAACAGATTTCCACAATGATTTTCACATGTTGCTACCAACCTTTTATAATGACAAAATGAACAATTTCATCACAAATATTGTTTACGAAGTAAGAACGTGATGAGGACAGGGCTGCTTGCTTGGTGATGTGTACTTTTGATTATTTACTTATTCAAATACACTGTTGCTGTCTGTCATGCGTACCGTACTCTTTTCAACATTGTGACTTAGGGCTGAATGATGTTCAATGAGCAGCTCGTAGAGCACCCTCTTAAGACAACCTTTGAAAAATAAATGACTAGATGTATTTGTTCACTCTACGTATATAATGGTGCTTGACCTGTGGCATAAAGACCGATACAAATATTTCTGTGAAAGGCTATCGGTCAACTGATTTATCGGTTGGGCTCTAGATTTTGGGAAAGCCTTTCCATCTCTACCAGAAGAAGGTTATCATTAGCATCAAAGTGTAGACATATGCACGCGCGCACACAGACCGGCATTCCTGTGCCGTTTCAGAAAGTTGCAGGAAAATACAAACGTTTAAATCAACACATTGTGTGATATCTTAAGCCTCGAGCACTGAGAGGCAGTGCCTTAGACCGCTGTGCCACTCGGGAGCCCCCAGTGCTTTCTCTCTATATGCAGTAGGCTTGGGCGATAAACCGTATACTGGAGTATTTCAGAAGACCCACGGTATGATTTTCAAATAAATTATAACCAGCCCAGGGCTCCAGCTATGCATTTGTCAGTGGCGCAAAGTACTTAAGTAGTACTTTAAAGTATTTTTACTTAAGTAGGTTTTTTGGGGGTATCTTGCCTATTTTATATTTTTGACAATTTATACATTTCTAAAGAAAATTATATACGTTTTACTCCACACATTTTCCTTGACACCCAAAATGCTTAGCAGAACAGGAAAATTTGTCATTCACACTTTTCAAAATAACATCCCTGGTTATCCCTACTGCCACTGATCTGGCGGTCTCACTAAACACACATGCTTAGTTTGTAAAGATGCCTGAGTGTTGGTCTGGCCCTGGCTATCTGTAAATTTAGAGAGAAAATGGTGCCACCTGGTGTGCTTAATATAAGGGAAATTATTTATTTTTACTCTTGATATTTTAGCAATTACATACACTTTTGATACTTAAGTATATTTAAAACTAAATACGTTTACTCAAGTAGTATTTTACTGGGTGACTTTCACTTGAGTCATTTTCTATTAAGGTATCGTTACTTTTACTCAAGCATGACAATTGGGTACTTTTTCCACCACTGGCATTTGGTTTGCTAACTAAGTTGCTAGATATCAAGCTTCTAGGTTACAACAGAGACATCCAATCCCCTCCTGGATCAAGAGCCCTGTTGCCTAAAATTGTTTTCCATAACAAAAAAAAATATTCTTAATTCTTTTGTAGCATTTTGAAAATCATACAGTTGGCATTTTGAAGTACGCTGGTAAACGGTAGATCACCCAAGCCTAGTCTGGCCGGTAAAACGGTAGATCACCCAAGCTTAGTCTGGCCATGACCAGATTTAAATCCTTTGAGTCCCCCCCTTCCGTCCACCATATGGCTGAACCAATCAACGTCCTCTGATAATCAACGAGAAGCACCTGTACTGGGCGCTGAAGTCAAATTATAACAATGGCTGCTCTTGAGGGGGTTGGTGTTGATGCTGCTATAGGAGCAGTTAATGAAAACACGTTTCTATTGGACAAATTCAAGTAAGTCCCTCCCTGTTTTGTTCCATTTGGTTCTTAAAACCGTTTAAGAACCAAATGGAACAAAACAGGGAGGGACTTACTTACGTAATGAATACGCCCCGGGTCTAGTGAGGGGGACCACAAAAACAACAAGACCCCTTCTTCCTGTCCAACATGCAGGATGCAGTAAAGGGGGGAGATGGGGAGATGTTGAGGTTATACACTGTAGCTCTGTTCTACAAGGCCTATGGTCAAAGCCATTATGCCTACAGTACCCTTCTACTGACCTTGCAAGTCTTTGCCCTTGGTTGGCACAGTCTTACCTGGTTCTGGAATGGGAAAGAATATCACTCTTGACTTACACCTGGAACACCTCAACTTCTTTTAAGTCAATTTTGAAGAGCCTGGGTCCAAACATGACTGAGCAAGCAGCAGACAGGATTAGCAAGTCCATTGGTGTACTCAAGGACTTGATGGACACCAGATGTTGAGTTAAAGGCATTCAAGTCTAGTGGCATCCATTACATTTGTACATTTTAGTAAATTAGCAATTAGGGTTAAGTGCCTTGCTCAAGGGCACATACAGATTTTTCACCTAGTCTGCTCAGGGATTTGAACCAGAGACCTTTTGGTTAATGGCCCAACACTCTTAACCATTAGGCTACCAGCTGTCCATCATGCTGCTTGACAGACCAGGGACATTTTAGCTTTTGTGGAGGTTGTCGGGGAGGCAGAGCTGTTCAAAACCAAGCCAGGCAGAGTTCACAACATTTCCTCGTTTTAACAGAAACATTCTCTCAAAGGGAAGTACAGTGAGTTGTGGATGAGGTCCAACTTGGAGTGGAGAAATGCTCCCGTTTTGATTTGAAACAGCTTAGGTGCCAGGCTAGCTTGGGATGTGGTTGGCTTAGTCTGACCGTCAAACCCTGTCAGGAGTGAACTCAATCAACTGTTGTCACTAAATATTTCTTATTCTGTTTGTATTTATCAGTACAACTTTTTATCTGTATAACTTCCATGTCTCATTGTTCTACTGTAACAAAGTAAAAATACAACTTTTATTTTTGCTTCTTGATGAACTAATAATTTGAAACACTCCATAATGTTAATAACAATTGAAATTAAACACCACTGACCTGTTTTATTTTTTATTCAGTTGCATTTGGACATGTAACAAATATACAGATAGTAATAGCCTAATTTCTGAGCAGTCATTCTTTCATGTCCCTCACGAGGCGATTAACCCAGCAAGACATATATATATATTGTCCTTTTACATGATGGGAAATCAGCTGGCTAGGCTTCTTCTTGAATTTGCTTGCTTCAGGATAGGGTTAAGAATGATGTGAAAATTACCTCAGCCCATATTTAGGAAGTTACAAACAGGGGGGGGGATCTGATTCTTGATCAGCACGCCTACGTTAAGACGCTTTAGGAATATGTATCCAGGAGATGAGCTGGCAATGATTTAATTCAGTGACAATGTTTACTCATCCTCTTTGGAAAGCTCTCTTTGGAGACTGGCTCTCCCCTGGTTGAAATAAAATAAGATCCAACATAAGTCTATAAAAGAAAGTACAACAATATCCATATTTATGGACTTGCAAAACAAAGTAAGTATACTGTCCATTACTGTCTGTAACATTGTAACGTTAGAGTAAGGCTTATAGCTAGCTAAGGTTAGCTAGCTAGTTGAGAAGGTCTGTTACTTATGCACTATTGGCTAGCAACGTGGCCCTTAGTTCTGCACTGCCTGTCGTCAAGCTTTCCAATTCTGAGGTGACCTGCTATTTGCAGCTTATCTACTGTTCCGTGGTCTGTCACATTCTACGATTCTTAGCCCCCCCGCTCTCTGTGAGTCCTGTGATCAGGCTCCATGACTGGACATGTAGGCTATTCCTCTGTGTCATGTTAGCTGGCACCAACAAGCAGGCCGTGAGTGAGGTGGTAATCATTCAGAGTTGGACATGGTTCCGTACTCTTTCTTCCAGTGTGAGTCTGCTAAACATAGCACTTTGTAGCACGCCATGGAGAGGGCGACACAACCAGCGGCAGTCACTCAATCACACCTCTGTACAACAGAGGCTTATTCATTAACAATGGTGGGATCAGTGTTTCACGCTAACAACTGCTTAACGAAGAAGGCAAGGAAGGCGTCAGGAGCCCTAATGCCGCACTCCCCACCTCCGAGAACACCGTCCGTGTGCCTGAACTAAAACAAATAGGGCACTAGGAAACAAGCCGTTGATTTTCAGTTTCCATGAAGATTAAAGGGGATTTTGAGTCGGAAACTGTTTCCCTAGGGGGGGGGGGGGGTTGTACAGTGCCTTCAGAAAGTATTGGTACGACTTGACTTATTCCACGTTTTGTGTTACAGCCTGAATTCAAAATGGAATTCAATTTCTCTAAACCATAAACACACAATACACCATAATGATGAAGTGAAAACCATGTTTTTGAAAATGTTTGCAAATGAAATGCAGAAATATACACTGCTCAAAAAAATAAAGGGAACACTTAAACAACACAATGTAACTCCAAGTCAATCACACTTCTGTGAAATCAAACTGTCCACTTAGGAAGCAACACTGATTGACAATAAATTGCACATGCTGTTGTGCAAATGGAATAGACAGAAGGTGGAAATTATAGGCAATTAGCAAGACACCCCCAATAAAGGAGTGATTCTGCAGGTGGTGACCACAGACCACTTCTCAGTTCCTATGCTTCCTGGCTGATGTTTTGGTCACTTTTGAATGCTGGCGGTGCTCTCACTCTAGTGGTAACATGAGACGGAGTCTACAACCCACACAAGTGGCTCAGGTAGTGCAGCTCATCCAGGATGGCACATCAATGCGAGCTGTGGCAAGAAGGTTTGCTGTGTCTGTCAGCGTAGTGTCCAGAGCATGGAGGCGCTACCAGGAGACAGGCCAGTACATTAGGAGGGGCCGTAGGAGGGCAACAACCCAGCAGCAGGACCGCTACCTCCTCCTTTGTGCAAGGAGTAGCACTGCCAGAGCCCTGCAAAATGACCTCCAGCAGGCCACAAATGTGCATGTGTCTGCTCAAACAGTCAGAAACAGACTCCATGAGGGTGGTATGAGGGCCCGACGTCCACAGGTGGGGGTTGTGCTTACATTTTTTATTTTTTTTATTTTTTATTTTTTTTTATTCTTCAAGGTCTGTCAAATTTGTTGCTGATCGTTGCTAGACAACCATTTTCAAGTCTTGCCATAGATTTTCAAGCAAATTCAAGTCAAAACTGCAACTCGACCACTCAGGAATATTCACTGTCTTCTTGGTAAGCACCTCCAGTGTAGATTTGGCATTGTGTTGTAGATTATTGTCCTGCTGAAAGGTGAATTCTTTTCACAGTTTCTGGTGGAAAGCAGTCTAAACCAGGTTTTCCTCTAGGATTTTGCTTGTGTATTCTTTTATCCTGAAAATCTCCTCAGTCCTTAACGATTACAAGCAAACCCATAACATGATGCAGCCACCATTATGCTTGAAAATATGGAGAGTGGTACTCTCTTAACTTTGTTTTAAGGACAAAATAATTATTTTGTCACTGTTTTTGCTGTATTACTTTACTGCCTTACATGATATATGTTTCACTCTGTCAATTAGGTTAGTATTGTGGAGTAACTATAATATTGTCGATCCATCCTCAGTTTTCTCCTAGCACAGCAATTAAATTGTAACTGTTTTAAAGTCACCATGTAACTTGTGTGTAATCTCTGAGCAGTTTCCTTCCACTCAGGCAACTGAGTTAGGAAGCACACCTGCATCTTTGTAGTGACTGGGTGTATTGAGACTAGAGGTCGACCGATTATGATTTTTCAACGCCGATAGCGATTTATTGGAGGACCAAAAAAAGCCGATACCAATTAATCGGATGATTTATAGAAAAAAAAAATAGAAAAAAAAGTGTGAAAATATATATATTTGTATTTTATATATTTTTTACTTTAATTTTTATTATATATATATATATATATAATAAAAATTCAAGTACAAAATAAAAATTAAAAAATTAAATGAATTAATAATAATAAAAATTTAAAGAAATTGTATTTGTAATAATGACAATTAAAACAATACTGAATGAACACTTATTTTAACTTAATATAATACATCAATAAAATCCATTTAGCCTCAAATAAATAATGAAACATGTTCAATTTGGTTTAAATAATGCAAAAACAAAGTGTTGGAGAAGAAAGTAAAAGTGCAATATGTGCCATGTAAAAAAGCTAACGTTTAAGTTCCTTGCTCACAACATGAGAAAGCTGGTGGTTCCTTTTAACATGAGTCTTCAATATTCCCAGGTAAGAAGTTGTAGTTGTTATAGGACTATTTCCCTCTCTACGATTTGTATTTCATATACCTTTGACTATTGGATGTTCTTATAGGCACTTTAGTATTGCCAGTGTAACAGTATAGCTTCCGTCCCTCGCTCCTACCTGGGCTCGAACCAGGAACACATCGACAACAGCCACCCTCGAAGCAGCGTTACCCATGCAGAGCAAGGGGAACAAACACTCCGAGTCTCAGAGCGAGTGACGTTTGAAACACTATTAGCGCGCACCCCGCTAACTAGCTAGCCATTTCACATCGGTTACACCAGCCTAATCTCGGGAGTTGATAGGCTTGAAGTCATAAACAGCTCAATGCTTGAAGCACAGCGAAGAGCTGCTTGCAAAACGCATGAAAGTGCTGTTTGAATGAATGCTTACTGTTTGAATGTTTGAATGAATTCAGACTGCTCTATCAAATCATAGACTTAATTATAACATAATAACACACAGAAATACGAGCCTTAGGTCATTAATATGGTCGAATCCGGGAACTATCATCTCGAAAACAAGACGTTTATTCCTTCAGTGAAATACGGAACCGTTCCGTGTTTTATTTAACGGGTAGCATTCCTAAGTCTAAATATTCCTGTTACATTGCACAACCTTATAATTCTGGCAAATTATGCGGCCCAAACGGTTGCATATACACTGACTCTGCGTGCAATGAACGCAAGAGAAGTGACACAATTTCACCTGGTTAATATTGCCTGCTAAGCTGGATTTCTTTTAGCTAAATATGCAGGTTTAAAAATATATACTTCTGTGTATTGATTTTAAGAAATTAATTGATGTTTATGGTTAGGTACAGTCGTGCAACGATTGTGCTTTTTTCGCAAATGCACTTTTGTTAAGTCATCCCCGTTTGGCGAAGTTGGCTTTCTTTGTTAGGAAGAAATAGTCTTCACAGTTCACGAGTCATGTTCACGAGTTCACAGTTCACAGTTCACGAGTCATGTTAGCAGGCAATATTAACTAAATATGCAGGTTTAAAAATATGTACTTGTGTACTGATTTTAAGAAAGGCATTGATGTTTATGGTTAGGTACACATTGGAGCAACGACAGTCCTTTTTCGCGAATACGCACCGCATCGATTTATATGCAACGCAGGAAACGCTAGATAAACAATTAATATCATCAACCATGTGTAGGTAACTAGTGTTTATGATTGATTGATTGTTTTTTATAAGATAAGTTTAATGCTAGCTAGCAACTTACCTTGGCTTCATACTGCATTTGTGTAACAGGCAGTTTCCTCATGGAGTGCAATGTAATCAGGTGGTTAGAGCATTGGACTAGTTAACTGTAAGGTTGCAAGATTGAGTCTCCGAGCTGACAAGGTAAAAATCTGTCATTCTGCCCCTGAACAAGGCAGTTAACCCACCGTTCCTAGGCCATCATTAAAAATAAGAATGTGGTCTTAACTGACTTGCCTAGTTAAATAAAGGTGTAAAAATTAAATAAAAAAATCGGCCAAATCGGTGTCCAAAAATACCGATTTCCGATTGTTATGAAAACTTGAAGTCGACCCTAATTAATCGGCCATTCCGATTTAATCGGTCTACCTCTAATTGAGACACCATCCAAAGTGTAATTCTTAACTTCACCATGTTCAAAGGCATATTCTGCGTCTGCTTTTTTTTTTAGAAATAGGCGCCCTTCTTTGCAACACGTTGGAAAACCTCCCAGGTTTTTGTGGTTGAATCTGTTATTTATTTTTATTCACTGCATACAATTATCTGTGTGTGTAGGGTACAGAGACGAGGTAGTCATTCAGAAATCATGTGAAACCCTATTGCACACAGTTATGTGTGACTTATTATGTGACTAGTTAAGCACATTTTTACTCCTGATCTTATTTAGGCTTGCAATAACAAAGTGGTTGAATACTTATTCACACAAGACATTTCAGCTTTAAATTTTTTATTATTTTGTAAAAATGTCGATCATTTCCTATTTGACATTGAGGTATTGTGTGTAAACCAGTGACATTTAAAAATTTATCCATTTTAAATCCAGGCTGTAACACAAAATGTGGGAAAATCAAGGGTGTGAATACTTTCTGAAGGCATTGTAGATCAGCGGGTGTGTGAATGAGTTTGCCAGATAAGCAGTTGGTCATGAAAACGTTGCTTGCTGAAGGGCTAATTGGGCACCAACACTCTCTAATTGCCTTTTGACACGTGGTGCCAGTGGAATTCCTAACGGCGCGAGGATCCAGTCACATACCTATCCCCTTGTTGAGACAGTCCTTTATAGCAATTCACTTTTTTATTGTCTGTCGTTGCAAAGATTTGGTGACTGGTAATCCCAACCATTAGAATTAGTGTAGGCTTTGGAGAGCCTTATTAAGAATGTAGCCTAATTTCCTGGGCCTTAGCGTTTTGAAATTTCTGCAATGCCACAACTGAAAAGCCACAAGCCGCCACTCTAAAACTAAATGCAGCTTGTATTGCAGTGTACAGCTTTATCTGGTTTTGCCTGGATGCTGGTTGAAAGTTCTTTAGTTGTTGCTAAATTAAGTTTGTCGTCTTACTGCAATGATGTATGCATTAGTTTGTAACGGTAACATTCATATTAGATCACATGCTCTGTTCTGTGCATTGGTAAGGCACACGGTTTCCAAGCATTTTCTGCATGATACGCAATGTCCTGTCATGACTCTCCAGTACCCACACGGCCCTGCCTTTTTCTCCTGCATCCTGTTTTCAAGACTTATTAGCTGCTCATTGTGGCCTTCATAGGATCTTCTACAATAGTTTGGGATTTTATCTATACTGAACAAAAATGTAAACGCAACATGTAAAGTGTTGGTCCCATGTTTCATGAACTGAAATAAAAAGATTCCAGAAATCTACCGTACGCCCAAAAAGTGTGTTTCTCTTAAATGTTTTGCATAAATGTGTTTACATTCCTGTTAGTGAGCATCTACCTGACAGCTGTGGCATATCAAGAAGGTGAATAAATGGCATGCTCATTACACAGGTGCACCTTGTGCTGGGAAAAATAAAAGGCCACTCTAAAATGTGCAGTTATGTCACACAACACAATTCCACAGATGTCTCAAGTTGAGGGAGCATGCAATTGGCATGCTGACTGCAGGAATGTCCACCAGAGCTGTTGCTAGAAAATGTCATTCTCCTTTATCTACCATAAGCCACTTCCAACGTTCTGTTAGAGAATTTGGCAGTACGTCCAACCGGCCCCACAACCGCTGACCACGTATAACCACGCCAGCCCAAGATCTCCAAATCCGGCATCTTCACCTGCGGGATCGTCTGAGACCAGACAGCTAATGAACAGTCAACAGCCTGATAAACTCTATGCGAAGGAGAGAGAGTGCATTCGGAAAGTATTCAGACCCCTTAACTTTTTCCACCTTTTTGTTAACTTACAGCCTTATTCTTAAAATGGAATAAATAAATAAAAATGTCTTCCCTAATCAACACAATACCCCATAATGACAAAGAGAAAACAGGTTTTTAGAATCTATATACAGTACCAATCAAACGTTTGGACACCTCATTCCAGGGTTATAATTTATTTTGACTATTTTCTACGTTGTAGAATGATAGTGAAGACCAACTATGGAATCATGTAGTAACAAAAAAAAGTTAAAACAAATATATTTGAGATTCTTCAAAGTAGCCACCTTTTGCCTTGACAGCTTTGCACACTCTTGGCATTCTCTCAATCAGCTTCAAGAGGTAAGTCAACTGGAATGCATTTCAATTAACTTGTGACAAGGCACACTTATTAATTTGTGGATTGGTAAAAGACCAAGCCCATATTATGGCAAGAACAGCTCAAATAAGCAAAGAGAAACAATAGTCCATTACTTTAAGACAGTCAATCTGGAAAATGTAAAGAACTTTGCAAAAACCATCAAGCGCTATGATGAAACTGACTCTCAGGACCGACACAGGAAAGGAAGACCCAGAGTTACCTCTGCTGCAGAGGATACGTTCATTAGAGTTACCAGCTTGAGAAATTGCATCCCAAGTAAATGCTTCAGAGTTCAAGTAACAGACACATCAACTGTTCAGAGGAGACTGCGGGACGAATTAGAGACTTGCTTGGGCTAAGAAACACGAGCAATGGACATTAGACCGGTGGAGATGTGTCCAAATTTGAGATTTTTGGTTACAACAGCTATATTTACATACGTTTTCAGACCCTTTGCTATGAGACTGGAAATTGAGCTCAGGTGCATCCTTTTTCCATTGATCATACTTGATGTTTCTACAATTTGATTGAAGTCCACCTTTTTGTACATTTAAATTGATTGGTCATGATTTCGAAAGGCAGACACCTGTCTATATAAGGTCCCACAGTTGACAGTGCATGTCACAGCATGAGGATGAGCATGAGCCATGAGGTCGAAGGAATTGTCCGTAGCACTCTCAGACAGGATAGTGTCGTAGCACAGACCAAAACATTTCTGCAGCATTGAAGGTCCGAAGAACACATTGGCCTCCTCCATTCTTAAGTGGAAGAAGTTTGGAACCACCAAGACTCTTCGTGGAGCTGGTCGCTCGGCCAAACTCAGCAATCGGGGGAGAAGGGCCTTGATCAGGGAGGCGACAAAGAACCCGTTGGTCACTTTGACAGAGCTCCAGTTCCTCTGTGGAGATGGGAGAAACTTCCAGAAGAACATCCATTTCTGCTGCACTCCACCAATCAGGCCTTTATGGTAGTGGCCAGATGGAAGCCACTCCTCCAGTAAAAGGCACATGACAGCTGCTTGGAGTTTTCCAAAGGCACCTAAAGGACTCTCAGACAATGAGAAACTAGGTTCTCTGGTCTGATGAAACCAAGATTGCATTCTTTGGCCTGAATGCCAAGTGTCACATCAGTAGGAAACCTGGCACTATCCCTATGGTGAAGCGTGGTGGCAGCATCATGCTGTGGGGATGTCTTTCAGCGGCAGGGACTGGGAGACTAGTCAGGCTCGAGGGAAAGATGAACGGAGCAAAGTACAGAGCGATCCTTGATGAAAACCTGCTCAGGACCTCAGACTGGAGCGAAGGTTTACCTTCCAACAGGACAACGACTCTAAGCACACAGCCAAGACAACGCAGGAGTGGCTTCGGGACAAGTCTCTGAATGTTGTTAAGTAGCCCAGCTAGAGCCTGGACTTGAACTTGATCGAACATCTCTGGAGAGACCTGAAAATAGCTGCGCAGCGATGCTCCCCATCCAACTTGACAGAGCTTGAGAGGATTTGCAGAGAAGAATGGGAGAAACTCCCCAAATACAGGTGTGCTAGACTTGTAGCGTCATACCCAAGAAGACTTGAGGCTGTTTTCGCTGCCAAAGGTGTTTCAACAAAGTGCTGAGTAAAGGGTCTGAATACTTGTGTAAATGTGCT
Organism: Salvelinus sp. IW2-2015; assembly: GCF_002910315.2. Lineage (NCBI taxonomy): Eukaryota > Metazoa > Chordata > Actinopteri > Salmoniformes > Salmonidae > Salvelinus > Salvelinus sp. IW2-2015. The sequence goes on from NC_036872.1 coordinate 6,035,953, forward strand.
ATTTCAGTTTTGATTTTGAATGAATTTGCATGTGTGTGTGTGTGTGTGTGTGTGTGTGTGTGTATATATATGACACACACACAGTTGAAGTCAGAAGTTTACATACACCTTAGCCAAATACATTTAAACTCAGTTTTTCACAATTCCTGACATTTAATCCTAGTAAAGATTCCCTGTTTTAGGTATGTTAGGATCACCACTTTATTTTAAGAATGTGAAATGTCAGAATAATAGTAGAGTGATTTATTTCAGCTTTTATTTCTTTCATCACATTCCCAGTGGGTCAGAAGTTAACATACACTCAATTGGTATTTGATAGCATTGTCTTTAAATTGTTTAACTTGGGTCAAATGTTTCGTGTAGCCTTCCACAACCTTCCAACAGTAAGTTTGGTGAATTTTGGCCCATTCCTCCTGACAGAGCTGGTGTAACTGAGTCAGGTTTGTAGGCCTCCTTGCTCGCACACGCTTTTTCAGTTCTGCCCACAAATGTTCTATGTGATTTAGGTCAGGGCTTTGTGATGGCCACTCCAATACCTTGACTTTGTTGCCCTTAAGCCAATTTGCCACAACTTTGGAAGTATGCTTGAGGTCATTGTCCATTTGGAAGACCCATTTGCAACCAAGCTTTAAACCGGTGTATAACACTTGTATGATTTATGAATTATTATTATTATGAGTATTTCTGGTTTTGAATTTGGCGCGCTGCTATTTCACTGGGTGTTGTCGCGCCAAGGGATCACTAAGAGGTTTTAACTTCCTGACTGCTATCTTGAGATTTTGCTGCAATATATCCACATAATTTTCCTTCCTCGTGAAGCCATCTGTTTTGTGAAGTGCACCAGTCCCTCCTGCAGCAAAGCAGCCCCACAACATGATGCTGCCACCCCCGTGCTTCACGGTTGGGATGGTGTTCTTCGGCTTGCAAGCCTTGCCCTTTTTCCTCCAAACATAACGATGATCATTATGGCCGAACAGTTCTATTTTTGTTTCATCAGACCAGAGGACGTTTCTCCAAAAAGTACGATCTTTGTCCCCATGTGCAGTTGCAAACCGTAGTCTGGATTTTTTATGGTGGTTTTGGAGCGGTGGCTTCTTCCTTGCTGAGCGGCCTTTCAGGTTATGTCAATATAGGACTCGTTTTATCTTCACAAGGTCCTTTTCTGTCGTTCTGGGATTGATTTGCACTTCGCATCAAAGTACGTTCATCTCTAGGAGACAGAACGCGTCTCCTTCCTGAGCGGTATGACGGCTGCGTGGTCCCATGGTGTATATACTTGCGTACTATTGTTTGTACAGATGAACGTGATACCTTCAGGTGTTTGGAAATTGCTCCCAAGGATGAACCAGTTGTGGAGGTCTACAATTTATTTTCTGAGGTCTTGGCTGATTTTTTTTTAGATTTTCCCATGATGTCAAGCAAAGAGGCACTGAGTTTGAAGGTAGGCCTTGAAATACATCCACTGGTACACCTCCAATTATGTCAATTAGCCTATCAGAAGCTTCTAAAGCCATGATATCATTTATGGAATTTTCCAAGCTGTTTAACGGCACAGTCAACTTAGTGTATGTAAACGTCTGACCCACTGGAATTGTGATACAGTGGAATAATCTGTTAACAATTGTTGTAAAAATTATTTATGTCATGCACAAAGTAGATGTCCTACCCGACTCTAACAAGATCTTTGGATTGGTTGAAACACTAGGTTGGAGTCATTAAAACTAGTTTATGTTAACTTCCAACTTCAACTGTATATCTCTCACACACACACACACACACACACACACACAAATTCAATGACGTGATTCTCTGGCAATAATTCGATTTAGAGGATTTTTTATTAATTTTAAATTATTGGCGGAGAGTCACGCCATTGAAAAAAATATATATATATATATATTTCGATATACTATAGGCCTACCGTATGCGACATGAGTCTCACTAGTGTTAAATAATGTGTAGTAGGTCTTATTTATTTAAAAAGCATATTTAAGTTAGAAGGAATATGATTTGAAGCAATAGCATACCTGCTGTGGTCAACTATTTCAGCACCGTTTGGTGCTGCTCTGAGACAAGCATGGGGACTGGTCTTGATAAATCAATGAGATTTTTATTTTCCCTCAGTCTCCGTTTGGGTATTGGTTGGACTTCAATTAGGGTGTGGAAATGTTTGGATTATTTTGCTCTTACTGTAGTACTGTAGCCTACTCCTGATTGGTCACGTTGTACAGTGCCATTATGGGCTATTAGCAGGACAATAGATCATTTGCAAGGCAGTTAATCAGCATTAACTTTGGATGGGGCCTCTTGAGTGTGCGTTGCTACAGATGCTGGTTCGATACCCTTGACGGCTGCGACCGGGAGACCCATGAGGCGATGGTGGGTTTTTGTTTCTCTCCCTCTAAAAACAGAAATAATTCATTCTAAATGTTAAACTGGCTTTATTTTCAAATTTAGTAAATGTCTCACCCCATTTTCAAGAATGGCCTTTTCTTCCTTACTTTAGGTTATTTGAAAACGAAATCTCAAAATATAATTATTTTTAAGGAAAGTGATTATTATTACTGTGGGACTTTATCATAGTCCCACAGTTCTTACCTTTTCTAACAGTACTAAGCAGGTTTTGGTAGGACTTGTAGTTTTGAAACCGAAATATACTTTGAGGGTAGTATACAATATTCTGCGTTGTTTAGAAAATGCCATCAAAGTGGGTCAGAGTTTAACAGGTTAAATCCGATGGAACATGGTTGCTAGTCATTTTGGAGGAGCAAAGCAGTCAGAACTCCCATAATGGCCCTCTGATTAAATGGGTCAAACGCTTTGAGTAGCTTTGTAGGGAACCTGATTGGCAACCATAAGGTTGGAGATTTGTTCTCCGTGTGGGCACTGTGATGGAGATGGGGCAACATTCTGACTGGGGTCTAAGGTCTTGGATGATGCCCTTAGCCCTCCATCTGTGTGTGTCAAGCTAGTCCCTGTGTGCTGTCACTCTCTCCCTGACTGAGGGTAACAAGCTGTGACACTCCATCTGTGAATAGAAATGGAGCAGTAATAAAGCCTTTGCTTATTCTAAATGTTTTGTATGTGAAGTGGTTGAAAAATGTATATGCCTTAATTTCTAAAAAAGTATAGACTCTTAGCTTTCATTTGACACTCAATGTGACATGCTCCTTTAAACTTCTCATGTTGGTGCACATGGGTCATTTTAGATGGAAATACCCAGATCACAATTTGCATAATGATCCGGTTGGTACATAAACCCATGTAGTGTTTACATTTTTAAGCTGTGGTGTTTTTGTACATTTACCAAAATAATCCTGGAGTTTGTAACCAATATGGAATTTCAGGGTGAGTGTGTCTTGAACCACGCACACAGCTAGTTACAGGTGACATGTGGTTGTATGTAAGACCCCCACAGAAGCCCCCCCAGAGGTTATGGCAGCATGTTCAGGGCTCGACATACAGGGCTGCCCACCGTGCCAGTGGAGGTTTTGGAATCCCTCTGAGCCAGTCAATCATCCACATCAGTGGCCCGCTTGGGCCAGTGAAAAAAAATATTATAATAATGCTATTTTTAATCTGGGCTATATCATTTATTTAAAAAAATATAAATGAATTCCCAAAGCTGTTCGTTATGTAGATTATTTATCACATGCGCACATACCCTAGTTTGAGAGGAATAAGTTTAGTCTTAAGTCATCATGCGCCGTTTGAATGAAACTTTTTATAGGCTTTCCCTGAAAACATTTAACATTGTTAAGGTTAACTGCAAAGTAGGCCTACCTGGCGGAGTGATATCATGTGGATTTGTATCAATTTGTTTTGCAAACTGCCATCACACTAAGCCTACGCTGTACATTGTACAGAAACGCTGCTTGCCAAACCCAATTGTCTCTTGGTAAGTGCGCAAATTAATTAAAGGGCAACTTTTTTCAGACCTCATAAGTGGTCTCCTGATGTGGTGTAAGTATTGTTGTGAACTTAGAACATCAAATGTGTATTTAAAAAAATATATATATATATAAACAAAACGTGTGAGAGTGAACTTGAAAAAACAAGAAACTCGGAAACCTGGAAAATCAAAACCAGAAAAATTGAATTTGGCAAAAATCTAACTGACTTTATAGGGCCCTAAAATATAGACGGCTGAATTGTTGAAAATCGCTAACAATAACACCCTTTTTTTAGATTGTTTGAGGGGGGGAAATAAAACCTTTTGATGGTGCAATGTAAATTATAATATTGTTAAGTTAAAATGTTATTATTTGAGAATGGAGGCTAGGTCATTATAGGCTACGGGCTACTTGCTCAGCCTGCAAAAAGAAGCATTGAAATTATGTGTGCGTCACCAGCTTTCTTGGGCCAGTATTTTCATTCTGGCCAGTAGCATTGTTGGCACAGGCCCAGTGTGCAACTGGCAAATTTACCTGGATGTCAAGCCCTGATGTGTTGTTGCTTTCCAACCTCACTCGTGTGACGTTACTCCCTACCCACACTGCCCCACTTCTCCTAAAGCCAATTGGCTGCGTGATCATGATGCGTGGCTTTATTTTAGACTCCAGAGAAAGAGAGGGAAAGAGACATTCTTTCTGCTTGGCTTTAAGATGGAGACTGACTCAACCTCCTCATCCTGTAAGAAAAAAACTTTCCCTCAAACCTTCTGGACGATAACAAAACTGGACAACTTATCAGAATATTTTCAAATCGCTTGGCAAGGATTCCAGCATATGTGAGGTCTGGTCCAGTCCAGCAGCCCCCTTCGGTTGCTGCTCACTAACCCTAGAGTGTGGACTGACTTTATCGGGACAGCAGGTTTATAGCATCATGGCACAGACGGATTTAGAGTTGTGTTTGCGTTGCTTTCCGTGCCGGAGCATTCAGACCCTAGTCACTCCGACTCAACATTCTCCTCAGCAGCAGAATAAGTAGCATCAGTGGAGCGGGCACACCTTGTGAGAGAGCGGGACAAACGACAAGATGCAGCAGAGAGCCAACTCGGCGTAAGTGGGGCACCTAGCCAGCCAGCCCTCCTTTTACTCTCTTAACAGGCTGGTAGGACAGGATACATAGAACATGCAAATCCTATCTCTTTATCTCTCTGTTTATTAATCTCTCCCAGACCGTTGGGTTTTTGGAGTTACCCATACCTTTTTTCCATAAATATATTTTCGTAAGGCTTTGCTTTTGTTTGGAGCTGTGTTTGGGTGAGTTATTGCTTTGATTCTAGTTTACATTCATATACTTGTTGTTTGAGTCCACATTAATTGGCTCCATTGATATAGATTAAAAAGCTGGTGTGTGTGTATATAATGGTGTAGAAATGTGTTCCCAATGTTTTCCTCCTGTAGTTACAACTAGATGTTCCTTTAGAATTTTTGTAGGCCAGTGTCAATAAATATTAGGACAAGCTTCATTATCTCCAATTTAGGGCTATTTGAATATGGCAAAAAAATATCACAGCTTTTTAGAAAATTGCACATGAAAAACTTCAGGTTTTGCTTGATTCCCCTTGATTCCTCTAAGTAAAACAATTAAGACTCAAATTCATGACCACCTGAGGAAAAAAACGATTGATGTGGAATATACATTTAAATATGGACTGTTTGGCTAAACATTGTTAGTGACAGAGGGCAGTCCTATCCGTGCAGAGAAGACACGATGAGCTTCGTTTCCCCTCTGACAGCTGGCAGCTCCGCCGAGGCATATTGCTAATGTAAAGTGGTGGTGCAGTAAAGGGGGGGGGCAGTACATAGTATGTAGGCTTTTGGCTTGTGTTCAAACCATTTCAGGGTCGAAGTTGTCGCTCAAGCTGTGAAAAGCTCATTTCTAAACCTGTTGCTTCTAAGTGGCCATTTTTACATACTGGAAATACCATTCAGTGTGTTATAAGTCCACCTGTAGAGAAATCACACACAAAATCAGGTAGCCTAAATGCTACAATGTTTCTAGGGCTGACCACATTTAGTCGTTTGGTCGATAGGCTGTTGGTGGACCAAGATTTCTTTAGCCGGGCAGTTGCAATTTTTGTTTTTTATAGTGCACAAGACACCTGTCTGATTTGTGCCTGTCTCAGTGGACTAATCCATTGCAGAATGACACAGTTAGCACTCTTAAGACGTGAGACTGAATATTGTGTATCTTATCTGCAAAAAATCGTGAAACTCTAATAAATCCACCCCCAAGAAAAAGTATAACAAATGCGCTTTCTCCAATGTTGTTTACGGTCACAGTCCGCGGTTCTGAAACGCAATCTTCAGTGTGCCGTAGAATTGGTGCCTTTCCCCATGTTGCTGTGTGCATAATAGCAACGTTAACCAGCATATTGGGATTGAGAACAATGTTGCAGAGGCAGCAGCAGCAGCGAAGGTGAGGAACCAGCCCTTGCCTTACCCTAATTGTCTAAGAAAATTGAGGAGACAGGAAACATCAACTTAAGCTATTGATTTTTAGACCTAATTAACTATTAAATGTGCCTGGCTTTAAATGATCCATATACAGTATCAGTCAAAAGTTTGGACACCTGCTCATTGAATTATTATTATTTTTTTTTACTATTTTCTACATTATAGAATAAT